>NW_020225863.1:0-13358 GCF_003070985.1 Temnothorax curvispinosus
GTAACCGATTTTCAAAAAGATACCGATTCCCAAAAAGATTGGTAACATAAAACTATACAGTTTATAGCACTCCCCGGAAAATTCTACCCGTTTTATATGCAATTCTTTAAAATTCGATCAATTATTTCCCGAAAAATTCGTCAAACTTCTAATACCAGTTTTCAAAAAGATCGGTAATGAAAAATTATATAAAATAAGTCGTTTTATTTTCGACCCAACTGGCCAATTGAAACAAGATTGCACGACGTTTCGACCGAATTCTTGTCCTTATCAAGTGCTTTATCTCAAGTTACACCGATCCGCATAACAAACTGAATTGCATCGTTGACGTGGTGTCCTGACAACGTCAAGACAAACGCAAAACTAAACTGTTCGAGAGCGCGCGGTGGCGCGAGGAAACGCGAGGTAGAAGACGACCACAAAAAAAGGGAACAAGCACAGAATTGAAAAATAAAACAAATATATTCAAAAATGTATAATGTACAGTTATTTACAGTCTTTTCCTTTTAGCCAAAGAAGCCGTGAAGCGCGCACAGAGGCTACGGCGAGCAACGCGGCGAAAGCGTGTTCGAAACGCGGAATAACAAAAGGCGGTATGCAAAGCGGCGTACGAAAAGCGGTTTTCTATGATCTGCGAGCAAAATCGGTTCCGCAGCGGCGGTCCTTTTAACATCTCCGAGGCGAAACTCCCTCCCTGCAGATTTCCCAGAATTTCGGGAGGGTGATTGGCCGTCGGAGTCCCGCGTCATGGAGCTGACGTCACCGGTTTCACGTGGCGACCCGACGGGGTCGTCACTTGTTTTCGAGTGCGTTGTGTATAGCATGGATCGTTTCTTTGTTCTAGCGTTGTTGTTTGACTTTATTATCGATAACAATGTTAAAGTTTCTAGAAAGCTAATCTTGAAAGATCCATGCTATACCGAATATCCCGTGACAATTCTTGAGCGGCATTTCACGCGAATATTAATTTACTCAATTTACTGCAAGCGTGCATGTGCTGACATGCAGCCGAACGCGACTTCGTCGCGATGCTAAGTTTACGATCTCAAACAAAACAAAAGAGAAAATAATACCTTTCACAATAAGAAAACTATACAAAATCATTACAATATCGCGCTAGTCAAAAACAATAAAATTAATTAACACTGTAAAAATTAGTTAAAAGCTTACAATTCTTATGCGCTCCAAAACAAACTGTGAAATCAAAACGTCACTAGCCATATCGAGGCACAACGTCCGAACAGTAAGACAGTCAAAGTCGAAATGAAGTTGTCAAACGTAATCCGCGGATAACAAACGGCGCTCTGGTGGAAAAACGAGCAGAACCGAATATACAGGGCCGACTAAAGGTGGAAGCACATAAAATTGCAGGAGCCATAAGCAGAAGGCAGAAGCCATATGCGCATGCGCTATGGTATCTGTTAGAGTTCTACGGATACCATAGCGCATGCGCATATGGCTTCTGCTTTCTGCTCATGGCTCCTGCAGTTTTATGTGCTTCCACCTTAAGTAATACCAATGACACGGTTATAAATAGATGGCAGGCTCTCAGTATCGTTTTGTAAATTGATTGTGCAATCATGTTTTTTAATGAAAAACATTTCCGATATTTCTCTTTTTTTGAAATGTTTTTCTTTGTATAAAATTTTCGGATGCTGCCACTTGAAATCATGATTGTGTGCAAGACGGTGTTTGCTCACAACAGAATGATTATCTACATTTTTCCTGAGATCACATCGATGTTCTTTGATGCGTGTTTCTAAATGCCTTTTTGTCTGGCCAATATATACCGCATCACAATTTGCACAATCAATCTTATAAACTAACTCAGTCTGACTGATTGTGAGATTCGGCAACCCATCTTTATCCTTCCTAATGACACAATCCAATCTCTTCGGGATGGTGTGAAGAACTCTAAAGTTCATGTCTCGCATTGTACAGCTAACATTCTCGCTAAGGCCCTTTATATAAGGTACAGTAATGCACCTTCGAAGATCTTGGGCCACTTCGCTACTGACAGGATCATTGTTGTTACGATTTTGCAATTTGCCAAGCCGGACATTGACATATTTATCAACAACTTTCTTCGGGTAACAATTATTAATAAGGATCTTTTTTATTTCACTAATATTAGACTTGTGAAACCGCGCGTCGGACAAAAGAATCGCCCGATCAACCAAATTCCTTACGATGTTAATTTTATATTTCATAGTGTAAGAAACGAATATGCGTTTAATTTTCCCGGCAACTGGCGCCGCCTGTCGCATGCGAGCGCTGCGGTAATCTCATCCGCGTGAGGCGTGAGTGTATAAACGAGCCAATGGTGTTGGCGAACGGTTGTGATTGGGCGAGCGAGATGAGGAGATACCTCATGCGTTGTTTTGCGAAAAGCGTAACGGGCGAACACGTTCGTGCATGTTCTGGCTCGTTCGGTCGTGTTAAGAAGAGCATAGTGTAAAGAAAGTAAGGTGTGCTATTACGCAGGTTTTTGAACAGCCAATCAAATTTTGTTTCAGCGGCCGCCATTTTGTAGTGGCAAATTAAATTGACATATCATACTCATTTTTATACAATTTGCATAAAATTAATAAAAGGATAAAATAAAGGAAGAAAATAAAATGTACGTTCAATATGCATATATTATATAAAATTGTAATAAAAAAATTAAACATTTACATAAAAAAAATAATAATAAATTTAAAAAAATTTTTTTTAAGATGAACAAGTAACGAACGGAACATTTTATTACGAACGTATATATATTAAATATACATATACAATATGTATGGTCAAGTATAATAAAATAAATGAAACAATGAAAAACCAATAAACACAGTTATTTACTAATAATATAAAACGTGAATAAATATTAATATTTTTTGTTTGTCACTTTTTTCATTTTTTTCTGAGATTTTCTTTTATAATTTTCTGTATTTATTTTTTTATTAATTTCTCGCAAACGAATATAAGTTCGCGTTCTAATTAAACATAATAGTACCTCTAGAGGTATCGCTAAAGTTTGTTTGTTTTTCCTAACTTTTTCAGCAATTGTTTTGAAAATTCCGGATTCTTTACTGATAAATGAACCATGAAATTCTTCAAACTCAGAATTCATTATTTTTGCCGCTTCAATCAATTCAATAGAAGGACTAATCATTTCTCCTTTTGAAATATGATTAATCCAGTCTTCATCAGATGTAACCAGTAGTTTTGTAGAAGTTCCTAAAAATGGGTATTTATTTCGGAACCTAGATGCTGTGTAACCGGCTATATATTTTAAGCCTTCATTCTGTATAACGTCGGATACATTTACAAAATCTTCAAATTCCTTTAGGCAATGGAGCTCTTGAGAGGTAGGGGAATAATTAAAACGGCTTACAGTATCTGTCAGAAACACAATAATATTGGCAACAGAAATTATGGTGACAATGATAATTTATTACTCAAAATATGTTTTATATGTTTAATTGTACTCATATAAATAGTAAAATTAAACATGTACAATGAACCTTTATATAGTTATTTATACGTTGTTCATATAGTAATTAAAATGTATATTTTTCTGATTTATTTATTATATTTTATTTACTTTTATTATATTTATTACATTTTTCAATTAAATACAAATTTTATTTATTATATGTTTCTATTTTTTAAAGTAACTCTTATATGTAATAATTTTAATTACTTATACAGAAACTAAACCACATCGATGACTTACCAATAAAATAATAAATATTACTACAATATTTATTTCAGTATATGAAGAAGTAAAAGTCATAGTAGTGTAAGTTTTTTTTCTATGATTTTTATCTGCTTTTACCTCTTTATATGTCATCATCATTTCAATGGCGCAACAATCCGGACCTAGGCCTCCCCCAAAGTCATGTGCTTGTGGTGCGCACACAGGTTGTACACAAGCACATGGGACCTACAGTTTAATGCCGAATCCGAACGGCAAGGTAGAAGAGGGTACCCCTTTATATGTAGTCAATATAATTAAAAGTTTCATAATAGCTTACCAATATCATCGTATTCAAAATCTTCTAAATCAACATCCTTATCTATTTTATTATATTCTTCAGTGTTATTATATTCCTCCGAAATGTTGCAAATTTGCATTTCTTGAAGGGTTTCATAATGGAATTGATCATTATTTGCCACATCCTCTTCATTGCTGTTAGATAATTCATCAGACATACTAGTAAGTTTCAGTGTCTGCCAAATTTTGCACAACAGTGTTGCTCTCTTCAGTAAAAACGTCTGTCGAATGCTTTCCTAATATGTACCATCGAAATCTGTATCTAAGATCGAGTGCTGTCGGTCTGTCATTACAAGCACCCATTGCTCGTATGTACGCAAATAAATTCTCTACTACATCTTGATTGAGGCGAGCAGTCATTATATATGTCACAGGACACTGAGTATTTTCCAACATCTTTTTTATATCATTATATAGGTTTTTCAATGACTCATTACTAATTAAAATTCCTTTTTGAAAAGGAAGTAAATGGGTTTTTTTCCCAACCCTCATATTTTTAACAAATAACGAATCTTTATCTAAGAGTTCGTTTTGTTTCTCAGCATTTATGCCATATGCATGCATTCCAGAATGTGAACCGAATTTATACGAAAAATTAAATAAGTCAAACCAGTCATTAAATAGTTTGATACATTTTGCGGTTTCAGACCATTCTAAACAATCCTCTATAAGTCCTTTCTTTCCACACCATTCTATAGCGGCAGCATTTGTATTTAAAAAAACCTGTGTTGCAAGTTTGACGTTTTGTCGCTGCGTTCCCTTTACGTCTAGATGAAATCGCGACAATTTATGTACAATTTTCAAATCGTTGCCATTAATTTGAATTAGCTTTTCTAGGCAGGCTTTACTTATGTAATAACCATTTATGTAAAATCCGGAGTCAAATAAATTGTTACGTAACAATTTAATTAAGTGCGGAACATCGATAAATACGTACACTTTTATTTCTCCATTGCATGGATGTAGAAAGTACGTTTTACCTTCCGCACTATTAATGCCCAGTTTGTTGAGTAACGTTTGATTCGTCGGTCCCAAGTCACTAGTTATCGCAACAACCGTGTAACCAATCTCATGTAACTTAGCAATTATAGTTGTTAATATATTTTTGGTCATGCTTTGGTCAAATTCGTAATAAACAGGTTGCTTCCATTTGGTAAACAAACCTCTAGCAACAGCAACTTGGCATTTTTCGTGCGGTCCGATGACTCTTTCCTCTCTCCGTTCAATTGCTGCTTGGTTGGATAGATGGATTTCATCGAAACATAACACGGTTATTTTGTCCATGTTAGTCATGTTCTGGCCTTTATGCTTCATAATGAGAAGAACATGTTCCAAAATACCATTGTTAACATTGAATGTAGCAACCCATCTACGAAGTGTCGACAATGCGGGGAGTGGTACATTGCGTGCTTTCTGTAAATATCTGTAAGCTTTTGGACTTACAGTGCGCAGGGATATTGCAGCAGCTATATCCTCTGCAGACCAATGGGTCTTTTTCTTATTCGGATTTAATAACAATTTAATTTGTCTGGGAGTAAATACTGAACTTAAAATTTTTCGCACCCTTATGTTTGAATTTACTTTTACGCGCTTTTGTTGTTTAAAAAGCTTTCTTTCTAAATATTTATTTCGGGCTAATAATCTTTGGCATTTTCTTTGTAAATCTCTGTTCTGTTTTAAAATTTTTCCTTTGACATCTAAAATTTCATATAAATCAATATAAAAACAATATTATACTAATGAAAATACAATACATTATTAGAATGTAAGTTACAAATGTACAGCATATGAGGGATTATACTAAAAATGTAATATTAAAAAATCGGTTTTGTATATTTTGTCACAATTCTTACCGGTATCAAATAATTGGGAATATGAAGAATCATTAAATTGTTCTACAACATTCGATTGCCCTTCTGTGCAAGTTGACTGAAACGTTGGAGTTTCATCAGGTACTGAAATAATGGATTGCCCTTCTATACAAGTTGACTGAGCCGTTGGAGTTTCATCAGGTACTGAAATAATGGATTGCCCTTCTGTACAAGTTGACTGAGCCGTTGGAGTTTCATCAGGTACTAAAATAATATAAAGTATATAATATTTTACTATAATTAATACAACAAATAATTGTAATTAGATAAAAGGATAATTTTTATATTTAAAATGGATGCATAATTTATAACAATAAGATGCATAATTAAAACAATTAAAAAGAATACTTACAGATAATAAAAGAATAATCACATTTATTTTACGTACAAAGATTAGTACATTTAAAAGCATGCGAAAAATAAAGTATTACCTTGTGTTCGCGAAATCGCTGATTAATCCCGGCGATGGAAGCGGGATGAGAAGGACGCGCGTGGAAGGTGTTAACTAACTATTCACTTTATTTTTTGTGTAACTCAGATCACAATCTGAGCCGTCTTTAATGCGTCTTTAATGCGTCGAAATTGATACAATCTGACCTGAGAATCGATGAGCGGTGTATAAAATGAGATGTGTATATAGTCCGTGTAAATGAGAGGCAATTATATTAAGTGCCGTCCTCTTCGATGAATCGCCCGTGAGCCGGTGAGACACGTGGCGGTCGGCACTCGCGCACATGTGAGCCTGAGTCATCGTGTTGATGTACCCGAATAGAGCTGGATGAGCGGTCGCTTTACATGTTAATGCAGTATCTCGGCAGCTGTTGTAATCACTGCGGTGGGCACTTCAATGTGTAGTCACAATCGAAAATGCACAGAGCACACGTCGTGCGTCTAATCACTGCGCGGCCATTTTTCCGACTCCTCATCTCGCGAGGAAGACGTTGGCGATGAGCGCGCCCGTGCGTGCGCAAGCTGCCGCGGTGATCGGGAGTCGATACCCGATCGATGCTGCCATCTGATCGGACGGCGCAACGTTAACGGAATCTCGAACACCTTGATTCAAAATTAATTCTAAGCATTCTGTTGGAATTGCATCTGTCCTTAGTTTTCTGGCCTTTTTGGGCGTGTGTCCTGCTCCCAGAACAGATTGCATCCATGAAGCCTCTTTGTATGCATTTGCATGAAAATGAAGCGAACAGATACGAGCTACACATATATGTACAAAATATTTATTATTTTTATTTATTTATTTATTATAGTATTAACAAATACATCAAAATAGAAAGTGTTTTTGTTTAACATACCATTTTTTATATTAATATTTTCATTTCCGCAGATAACTTTCCATTGCTCACTCATTACTGGATCTGCAGGAAGTCTAAAAAATCTGTGATTTTCAGATCCCTTTTTCCCCGTATAACTTCGGCAACTTTTTACTGCACATGAAGGCATGTTAATATACTTTTTACTCGCGTAATTGCCGGGTACTGCAGCACAGACGTCTAAAATTAAGGTCAAGTGTCTTTCAACGTAAACATACGAATTTAAAAATGGAGGCGGTTGGTACAATGCGCAGAACGATACGAAAACGCGTCCTCGGTATGAGCACACCTTACTTTCTTTACACCATGAAGAAGAGAAGTCTTCGAGATCCCGAGTCGTTCGGACGTGCGTCGGAGGGCTCTAGCCTTTGTAACTATTCCCGGCGTATTCGTCTAAAACCGTGTCGTAAGTCCGTGCAATGGACTTCGCGCGTCCGATGTAAAAGTGAGGAAATATACGGTTGATACTTATCCTAAACGTATTCATTCTCCTCCTTCCTACTCGCTCGTATCCTACGTATTCTTCGCGAAAGATTAAACTCGTGTTACGTGGACGAAGCTATTCCGACCCCTCTCAAGAGGGTTAACTATCTTGACACAAATATACTACAATTCAGTAGTAACAATATTACAATAGGATGGTTTGAAAAATAATTTATATACCGGCCCGAGAAAGTTGGTTTACGGAACCAATTCGTGAGCAATGAGCTTCCCTCGCGGATGGCCGTGGTATCAAGGAAACTCAATTTACCATTGCTTTCCATTTCATAAGTGAATTTTAATCTATTGTGGTAATTGTTGAAACTGTCTAATAATTCCCTAATACCCGACTCGGGAACAACCGCGAAAATATCATCCACATATCGTTTGAAAAAGAATATCCTGAAACTGAGCTGTATACAATGTTTCTCTAAATCTTCCATGACCATGTCAGCTAAGATAGGAGAGAGGGGAGAGCCCATCGGGCTTCCGAAGATCTGTTCATAAAATTGGCCGTTGAACATAAAACTAGTAGAACTGAGGATCAAGTCTACAGCACTCAAGAATTGTAGAAGGCTGAGATCAGTTTTTGTAGTGATGTAATTCCATCTCTCTTCAATCGCTTTCAAAACAAGATCTTTAGATACGTTAGTGAAAAGAGAAGTGACATCTAACGAAATTAAAACGTCACCGTCTCCCACTCTTACTCCTCTAATCAATTCTACAAAGGACCAACCATCCTTAACATATGATTCAGGTTTAGGAACAGATTTTTCCAAAATATTTTGCAAACGACTGGCGATATTATAGAGCGGACTGCCTAAAGTGGAAACAATTATACGTAATGGTGAGCCAATTTTATGAATCTTCGGAAGCCCGTAATTGCGCGGAAGATTCCCATTGGTGCAATTTAAATGTCTAAAAACTTGCTCATTGATGATGCCCATGTTAAACCAAGACTTAGCCACTTCGTTGATTTTCGATGATATTTTTCTTATAGGATTGCTTTTCAATTTTTTGTACGTGAAACTGTCATTAAAATTGAAAAATTATATACTTTATAGCACTCCCCAGGAAATTCTACCCCTACTTCATGTATAATTCTTTGAGATTCAATCAATTATTTCCCGAAAAATTGAAAAAATTAATAAAACCGGTTTCCAAAAAGATCGGTAACAAAAACTGTACACATCGTGGCGCTCCCCGTAAAATATTCTACTTCATATACAATTCTTTTTAAGATTCGGTTAATTAATTCCCGAAAAATTGGAAAAATTTCTAATACCGACTTCCAAAAAGATCGGTAACGAAAAATTATACACTTTATAGTACTCCCCGGAAAATTCTACCCCTATTTTTTATCTATAATTCTTT
Organism: Temnothorax curvispinosus; assembly: GCF_003070985.1. Taxonomy (NCBI): domain Eukaryota; kingdom Metazoa; phylum Arthropoda; class Insecta; order Hymenoptera; family Formicidae; genus Temnothorax; species Temnothorax curvispinosus. Next base: position 9,090 of record NW_020225863.1, read on the forward strand.
GAGATTTGATCAATTATTTCCCGAAAAATTAAAAAATTAGAAAAACCGGTTTCTAGAAAATTGGTAACAAAAAACTATACACATCATGGCATTTCCCGGAAAATTCTACCCCTGTTTCATGTACTTTTGGTAAAAATTCGGTCCGCTAACGAATGAGTAGTTCGCGGACAAATGGACGGACAGACAAACAGTCGGGTTTTATATAATAATATGATATAACTAGTATAATTTATAGAACATTCATGGAATATTTCATGCTGTATGGGCACGCTCGCTCTCACATTAGGCATAAAGAACTTAATAATGACATTGCAAGAATTCACGTTACCAAGAAAACGAAAAATCTTCGTAAAACCAGTACAGAAGCTTCCTGGATTACTTAATTTTCACAAGTAGTTCTGTTTGTCTTTCTCTATACACACGTGCTGGCGCCGATAGCGCTTTTAGCGACAGGACCGAGAAATTGAAGGAGACAAAATTTGGATACCTTATATCATGTAGCCTTTAAGGGGGGGTTTTAAGGTTCTCCCTCGGATGAAGGAAGAATAAGGTGTCTTCTACCCTGAGGTAATCTGACACAAACAGATTAGACTATTCCTAAAGGATTCAAAACAATCAGTGCACATAGGACCCTAAACAACTTTACCAATTTTCTTTAAAAAATTAAATATAATATATATCAAACTCCAATTCTTGTCTCTGATAAAGCATTATAAATCAATTTCAGTAAGATAATTTACACTTCTTAGTTCTTCATCCATCTTAATTCTCAGATCATTATATCTATTGCATCGCAGCAGAACATTGTTCAAATCTTCACATTTACATCCGCATCTCTCCGAGTCCACATATCCCTTTCTCTTGAGAAAGACTCCTAAATTGTAATGATTAAATCTCAGTCTATAATTGAAAGTAACAAAGTATCTCTTCGCATTAACTTTGCTAAACCAAGGCCTGTGAGGCGACTCATCGTAGAATTTGCCGAAGTAAAAGGCGTTCTTGAAAGCAGAATCCCGTTTAATAGACCTGGGTAGCAGACCAAGTCTCCTTCCTTGCAAGGGCCATCAAATCCCCAACTGAAATCTCAATATCACGATCAGGCTCCTCATGAGCTGCCTCCTTGCCTAGCTCATCGGCAACCTCATTACCAGCGATGCCAACGTGTGACGGGATCCAGACCATGACTACTCTTTTACCGTATTCTATTTTCAACGTGTGAATATATTGCCTAGCCTCTGTGGCATATCGATTCTTGTGAACACTAAGCAGGTTACCATTAATTGCCAAAAGGGCAGACTTGCAACCGGACATAACAACAATATGTCCATCTCTAGAATCTCTTTGTCGGATCATAAGCTGAAGGGCGGCCTTAATGGCAAAAACCTCCGCTGTAAAAGAAGAACAGAGACTCGGCAGACTTATCTTGTACGCAATGTCCTGACCATCCAAAACTAAGCTGGCGCCCGTGGCACGGCAGGAAGGGTCATACGACCCATCAGTGAAGATAATCTCCGAAGAGCGATTTAGACTGTACTTGTCCAGGATATCGTTCACCATCGAGGTATCCGAGTATTTATTGTTTGCCTTTTTAACTAGGCCAATAGAAAAATCAATAGTAGGTCTATACGTGTGTGCCTTATAAGATTCCAGGAATATCTCATGCTTGCTGCCAATGCCGACACTCCACTTAATAAGAATAAAATTTTTCCAGACACGAGATAATAGAGACATGCCATACATGGGCTGGCGGTATCAAACATAGACTTCACAATCATACATTTTCTGTATCCTATTGCATAAACCGGTAACATCATAAGCAACATGCTGTAGATAAAATTTCTAGCGAGCATCTCAGCACGGTCTCTTAAAAGTCTAATCTTTGCTTCGGCAATGATGACGTTGTTAAGAGTGCTATTCCTATACCCCAGGGCAGTACGGATGCCCTTGTATTGCGCTCTCTCCAATTTGACTTGCGTAGCCGAGTCTCTAGAAAAGTATACGAAGTTACCATAGTCGGTGACCGACCTCACGAGACTCTTATATAGCATGAGGGCCGTATTGACCTCAAGGCCCTTAGAGACTTTTCAAAGATATCTCAGGACAGAGTTGGCTTTGTCAACCTTACCCATGATCTTTTGAACTTGGTGCGAAAACTTAAGTCCGTCAATTCAGATGCCGAGGAACTTTGCCTCCTCGCATTGAACACCTCGCAATCCTGAACCCATATGCTCTGGGTTCTGTCACAGAAACCAAACTTGTTGAATTTCACAAGCACCGTCTTGCGCGGCTCAATGTCCAGGTCAATGTCGCGCAACCTCTCCGCAATCATATTGACCGCTTGCTGCAGAAGCGCCCGAATTACGCCGTCTGTTAGGCCCACGTATGTAAAGAACAATATCATCGGCAAATTCACCAGCTTCCACTCTCTCCGGTAACTCGGAACAAAGGCCTCCCGTGTAAAGGGAGTACAGAGCAGTAGTAAGGACAGCACCTTGCGGGAAACCCTTAAAGACAAGACGTTCTATTCCTGAGAATTGACAATAAAATGGACCATTCTTAGGTAAAGCCATCTACAAATGAATCTGACGATACCTGCAGGGCAATCAAGTGCTGCCAGTCTATCAGTCATGATGCAAAAGTCGACGTTGTCATATGCAGATGAAACGTCAAGAAACGCTGCAAGCGTGTACTCACCTGTGCACAAAGAGGCACGGATGTTCGATGTAATCTTAACCAAGTTGTCAATGCAAGATTTACCTCTGCGGAAGCCGTTCTGGGAAGCACTAAATTTATCTTCATTTTCGCCCACCAGATTAATCGTTCGTTGACCATGTGCTCGCACAGCTTACCCACGCATGAGGACAGCAAAATCGGATGAACCTTCTCCTTACCCGGCTTATCAATAAAGACAACCTAGTACTGTAACCATTCCCTGGGCAGGTATCTGAAGACCAAATTACGTTAAACAACTTCAACAAACAAGCACGGCCAGACTCCGGCAATTCCTGTATCATCTTATATTCGACACCGTCAAGGCCGGGGGCCGAATTTTTCCTTATCATATTAATCACTCTGTCCAGTTCAAAACGCCGAAAACAAACGTCCAGAGGTGACTCCGCGAGACGATCACCTCAGCGTGCAGAAAGGATCCGCACCGACAAAAAAAGGGGCGAGGTCATCGATAGACTTCCTAATTTTGTTTTCTCTGTTCTTGGTGTGCCAGCAGTTCTACTGCACGTTCTTTCTTGCATTTTTCATGATACGGATGGAATTCCATACATAGCTGAGACTAGTAAAACGATTAATGCTCGCACAAAAGGCCTCAAAGCTTTCCTTCTTCTTACAATTTACAGTTTTTCTGGCAAGCGCGCATAATCGCTTATATTCTACCCAGGCATGAATAGATTTGTTGCGTTTAAAGTTAAGGAGAGCACGCTTTTTATCCTGTATGGCCCGGTCGCACTCCTGGTCCCACCATTTATGAGTACATTTACGTTTAGAAGCAGAGGGACCCCTGGCTCTCGACTTCACGGTATTTCGTCTCCCAGAGGCACAATCCACAGCTCTTCTAAGGATGGTGATAAATTTATCGTAGTAACCATCTAAATCCTCCCCAAAAAATCAATAGATGGGAGTAAGCCAGACTTGATATCGCGATCCACCGTCTCCCGGAATTGCGACCAATCTGTTCTTTTAGTAGAAATTCTGTTAGTAAATTTCCTATACGGGCCGGTGGACGCGATATTCGGCAATCTCGCTTGGCGAGGATCAGCCCGGCGGGCCTGGTGATGCGCACCTCCGAGAGAACTAGCGGTATAAGCCTCCACGGAAGTAGCGCTTGGCCTTTGTCAAGCCCCTGTTTCGTCGCGCACCGCTTCTGCGGTACTGGCAAGACGGGCGTGGCAGTTGCCGAGGGCCCCGGCCTCTTCTCGTGCCGCTCCTGCGGCGCTGGTGTCCCAGGCTCCGGTCGTTTGGAGTGCCGCTCCTGCGGCACTGGCGGGTAGGGAAGGAGCTTCCTCCTTCGTTGGCTCCGCGTCCTTGTCCGGCACCTCTTTCGTTTGGTCGTTGCTGGTGCGGAACCGCTCGGCGCCTCCACTTCTACAGCGCCGGGTCCTGAAGAGGCTTCCGGCTTGGAGGTAGCAACGGTCTCCACGTTGGTCCAAAAAATTGCAATAAAGCGGAGGAGAAATCGCTCGACGCTCGATTGCAGGTTTATGCGGAGGAGAGGAGTCTCTCACTCAACGCTATTTTAATTATTATCAAATGGCT
>NW_020225864.1:0-73 GCF_003070985.1 Temnothorax curvispinosus
GTGTGTGTGTGTGTGTGTGTGTGTGTGTGTGTGTGTGTGTGTGTGTGTGTGTGTGTGTGTGTGTGTGTGTGTG
>NW_020225864.1:83-2043 GCF_003070985.1 Temnothorax curvispinosus
GTGTGTGTGTGTGTGTGTGTGTGTGTGTGTGTGTGTGTGTGTGTGTGATTTCTGCCTAGTGCTCTGAATGTCATCTAGTCATACATATCAAGAACTTTCGATGGGCTTCTTCAGAAGATAGGATATGAAGAAAATCCTAATGCATGATGACGATACCACAAAGATGCTAAGGCTAGATGCCACGAAATGTGCATGTATCGTCGATCACGCGGAATGCGAGAGAAAATCCGCCGTTAAATTGAGCGAACATTCACGAATCCTGATACCCACAAGTAATTTCTTACAATCTTTTTATGATCCTGATTATCTCATAATTTGTATTTTTGTACGTGTATTTTATGCTAACATATATATATATATATATATATATATATATATATATATTGTAGCTACATTGTATTTTTAAGGACTGTGATTTTAATTCATTCAGTTATGTGATAATATTTAATTCATTTACTCGATTATATAGCTCTACTAAATAGTTAAGTTTTTGCAAACATTTGGAGGGAAAATAAAAATACATGAATAGTTTAATGACTTGAATATAATAATTACAATATGAAAATACAAAACCATACTTTAATTCATTCCGATACAGAAACAGTATTAAAATATTAATCCATGATCAGATCCTCTAACAGAAATCTATTTACAAATATTAGATGTATCATCTCTTGTCATTTCTTGAAGATAACTGTACAAAAATAAATATATACATTTATATCGATTATAATCACGTATTATTCATAGATTTGATGCAAGTTGGATCCATGTATGTAATATTTTTGGGAAAATGGTCCATTATAATAAACTTTTTCTCAGTCAATCTGTTCAAGCAGTCAAGGAATCCGAACCAATAAATAACTAGTCCAGACCCAAATCTGTTCCAGTAGTTTCCAGTTTCACATCGTTTTATATTCTTCATGTGTTTTTAATACATGAATTATTACTTATTTGAAAATTAATAATTAGTGGATAAGGAATAATCACATTGTCAGGTAAATTTTTTATTTTAAAAATAATTGATTTAATATAAATAATTTAATTATTGCAGATAAACATGATTTAAAAAACAGGTTAATATTATATATATGTATATATACGATATATATGTGTATTTATATCTACCTAACATAGAGAATTTACAAGAATAACATTAAATATAATAAATAGGTATTTAATCAATAAATACATATTTAATAAATTTCAAAAATAGGAGACAATAGTTCTATATTATAACTATTATTACATTTAATGTTATAGCGATTCTCTATATAATACGAATATAAATACACATATATATATATTTGTAAAAAGTAAAAGGTTTTATATATATATATATATATATATATATATATATATATAAATTTAATAAAAATTTAATTCGTTGTTATTGTCAATTTGTGAATAATTAAAAAATAAAAAATGGAAATTTTTTGCCGATACTTGCTTATCACTACAAAACGCATGATATCAGTACAAAATTACCTTTTTCAAAAAAAAGGTAAAAAAAGACGCCAAGTACACGCGCAATGTATGTTGTAAATCTAAAAATCTTAAATGGTAGTAGCTTTATTTCTTCCTAACAAAATAATTCACAAAATTGCGTTACCTGATTCAACCTAAGTGATACGTATTTCAAAAAAAGATGTGAAATCTTTAAATTGCGCTAATTGCAAAGAGAATATATATACTTTGAAAAATAATTGTTGTGCAACTACTTTTAAAAAATAAAACAAAATTGTGTTACCTAACTCAGCTCAAGTGGTATGTATCTTTGTATTCCTGAGAGTTTTTCTATCAACCCAAGTGGTAGTAGTTTTAATTCTCCTTGATAAAATTATAATATTACAAAGAATTATTTTAATCACAAAGAATTAAAGAAGTAACATTATAAAATAAAAATATTTAATTAAAATAAAATAAATAAATTTTTCTTGTAAAAAACTTGGCGCTGCTT
>NW_020225865.1:0-510 GCF_003070985.1 Temnothorax curvispinosus
TTACGGTGTTCGATTTGGATGTGTTATTTTGTGTAACCACCTGAGTGCGGCCAATCACGCATGAAAGTAACAATGAATAGCATCGAAATAGGCGGATAGACAGGCAGACCGGTCATTTTGTCCGGTGCGTTCAAGCATCTGTGTATGCATGTGTGCGGGCATGTGTTTCTCCGTGTGTATACACGCGTGTGGTTCACTGGAGTCCACGCCTTAGGCATCCTCTTCCGCATTTCATGTCGTCGGAAGAGGAAAAATTCCTCGGAACATTCTGTCGGCTATATACACGGGGTAAAGAACGTTTCGTTAAATGTTCTATAAAATATTGAATATATAAAGACTTTTTCCGATGCTATTTCCGATTAAAGAGAAACTAAGCGAATACTACAATATATAATAAATAATATATAAAATAAATAAATAATATATGATAAAAAAAAGCAAGTATAGATGGCTGAGATTTATTTTGATTGAAAATGAGAAGTGCGTAAAACACAATCGTGTACCTATATA
>NW_020225865.1:610-1725 GCF_003070985.1 Temnothorax curvispinosus
TAAAAATATTGATATAATATATTGTATAAAATATTTAGCATATGGTCTCGTTGTTAACGTTAATTTTTAATGATATATTATTCTATAAATTTAAAATCAATGTTAAAATAATTTTAGAATTACACTCGATATGAAGAATTAAGTTTTACGAATTAAGTTTTATAAGCGAAGTAGCCAAACTTTTTTATCTTTTATTCAATTTCAAGCAAATTTCAATTAAGTCGTAATTTAATAATTAACCACAACGATGTTTAACATTAAAAGCAAGTCGGATTGTCTCCTAAATCGTTGGCCAATTTTGTTTAAGAACGCGAAACGTCCTGAATAATATTGGATCACGATATCAACTCGCGATGAATATAGAATTGCCGTCGCGAATTGTTCACGCGTATAGGGAAACTTGATTCGCGTTACGCGTTTTCCACAACAACGTGTATATAACGATGTCAGCACGCCGGGCAATGCCGGTCAGTCCGTATTATAGCAATTCAATAATAAATTGTAGAACGGCTCGGTCGGCGCATTATGCGCCGGTAATCACAGTAATAAGCAGTTCTAAAAGTAACGTAAGTACGTTGTAGGTAGTAACGAGTGGAGCCGTAATCTCGGGGGATGCCTCCTCTTCGTGGCAAGGCGAAAGAGGAGAGAAATCGAGACGCGGAGGGCTGAAACGTTAGGGGAGAGGGGAACGTACATACGCGAGGAAGGTGAGAGACAGAGAAAGAGAGGAAGAGAGTGAGAGAGGGCCCATGGGCGTCATCTTCGCTACGTTCCTGAATCGGCATAATTTACAGCCTCGTCCGAGCTAAATTGAGCGCGTTTATGCAAAAGGGGCGACATAAAGCACGATCGACATGACGACGATCATTAGAAACCGGACTCGACTCTGCCGCCGCTTTTCCTTCCGGCGAAGGAAGCGTTTTGCCTTCATTCGCCCGGCCGATGCGATGATTTCGCCTCGCCACCGATGATGCTAACCATTTTTGATCGTATTCAAACGATGATTTCGCATTTGTCTTATTCGATTCTTTGTATATCGTTTGAATGTTTAACGACGATTGCCTGGATTGATCGGATTTTTCTTATTTTCACATTTTACATTGAATGAGGGAAGG
>NW_020225866.1:0-2786 GCF_003070985.1 Temnothorax curvispinosus
TCAGGCGATCTCATCGAGATCGCGCCTGAACACATTGAATTACCTAACAAATATTTCGCACAACATCTCTTACTAATGTATCCTTATCGGATTCACAATTCCCTTACAATCGCCACATATTCGAATATAGTTGTGTAATAAATAAAAAAAGTAGTAAAATAAAGAGAATGTAAACCTATGTGACACCTCGTTTTGCGTGGATAGCGTATGCATGGAGGTGGTAGGTTCCGCCCCCTTGCGGGGAAGCTCCACTATGGTTAAACTACACACACAGTATGCCTTCAAAGTACATGCGTAGGCTTTCCACGCGTGGAAAGTTATGAACCCATGTGGCTCCTGGTTTTGCGTGGACGTCCTGTCGCAGGAAATTTTGTCACGGGGATATTATTTTTTTGGACATAATGTCGTGGGATGTTCTGTCGTGGGAAATTTTTTTTTTTTGAACGTTCTGTCTGACTACCGAAAATATAAAAGCTATGAGCCATACAGGTGCAGTCAACAAGTAAAAACAAAAGATGTAACTCAAAATAAAATTTATAATAAATTGTAAGTCAGGCATAACTATATAGTCTGCCGAACTTCTGTATGGTTTTTATTTTACATTTCTTGTTCTATCCGTTGACTGCGCCTGACTTACAGTTTATTATGAATTTTATTTTGAGTTACATTTTTTGTTTTTACTTGTTGACTGCACCTGTGTGGCTCATAACTTTTATTTTCAATTTACACCTTATGGTTCACGCGTTTACTGCTCCGGTTTTATTCAGCTTTTATATTTTACCGTTGTAAATTTTGATTGCGCTTGACTGTCTCTCACAGATCAACGTCGTCGAATTTATGTATTAACGCTGAAGAAGACACAAAAAAAGTATCGAAACGTCCGTTTTATTATAATATATATTGTTACGATAATTTGATTGCGCATTATTTACGGCGCTTGGCTCCTATTGCCTATACTTCTTTACTTGATTATTTAGGAGAGCCTACTTTTATTTAATTTATATTATAATATGATAGTTCTTAAGTTTTCTGTGCGGTCTTTTTTTATTAATTATTTTTAGTTTATTTGTTTGTATATCAATGTGTTTAAGATTGCATAAACGTTTAACGATAGCGAAGGCGAAAATATTAAAATTTCAGCACGGCAATTGCGAGCAACGAGACTTGAGCAATATCGCCGTGACTTTCGACGGGACGGTTAAATGAGTAAACAGTGGAGACAAGGCATTCTTTGTTCGCTTTGTTTCCTCTGTTTATAATTGTCGATCGCGCATCTCTCGGGGACTTCTATCGGTGAAACGTGTATCGAAAAGTCTCGAATTTGCGAGAAACCCCCGAGAGTTTAAAGAGACACGCGCTCTTGGCAACGGCGTCAATCGCTCTCAGCTTCCCGAGTTGCCGCTGTCAATATCGAGTTGCTTGCTCCTGTTCTTTCGCGTACGCTTAATAGATAGAGTTGCTCGCTTGTTCGCTCGCTTAATTCGCGCTGCCTGCATCGGCGCTTGCTTGCGCTTTCGCGACGCGATATCTACCATTGTTATAACTGCGATACAGTTTGTAAATAGTGTATATAGAAAATAAACTGTGCTTGTCCGTCAATTCTGCTCTTTGCCTGTCTCTTCCTACGCGGTTCGTGTCCTCGCTCGCGCGCTCGGTCCGCTTCCGAACAATGATAATTAAAGAAACATATATATAGTTAAAGAATATACGGCTTGTACATCTTGAAGATAGATTAATAAATTAAAACGTAGTTTGTAATACGATAAGCTTTATTTTTATACAATCACTCTTTTTTGATAATTTTTAATGAATTTTTGTAATTTTTAGTAAACTCTTTTATAACTTAATACTGATTAGAACAATAAAAATGAGTGTAAAATAAAAAAATACACGGTTGGTATATATTGAGGACATAAGCTAATAATTTAAACCAGGTTATGTGATACACTAATACAATAATCTTTTGATTTTCCTGTCTTTTTTATGTCTGTTTATTAAATATTTTCAATACAATTTTTCGTATTCTTATAGAGGTGATTTAGAAATATAAAAGTAGGAAATACAGACATATGCACATATATATTTCGAAGACATATATTAGCAAATTAATATAAAGATTGGTTTATTATATAATTTAGTTTTTTTGCAGGTTTACTGTTGATAGAATTTATTTTCTTTGCTTTAACTTGGTGAAAATAAAGTAAACACTATTAAAGTAGCAAAAGTATTTGGCACATTTTGCGTTCTTAAAATATACCAAATACATCTTAATATTAAAATGTATTTGGTCTATTATAAGGACTTTTTTCTTGGCAAATTTTATGTCCTTGATTTTTACCAACTAAAAAACTTGTAATTTTAAGGACAGTCCTCAAAATATACCAAATTGAAAAAAAATAATGAGAACGGTCCTCGAAAGTACCATATGTCCTCAAAATATATTATGTGCGTTGAAAAATGTCTCTAAATAGTACCAAAAACATACATATATGTATAAACAATTCTTACTATTTTGTATGCACAACAATAAATAAATTAAATAAGAAATAGCTTGATCGAAATATGTTGATATTTATTGTAATATAATTACTTATTTCTGAAAATAAATATTATTTCTATGAGAGTCGTAAATATCATTTTTATTTCTCAAGATATTGTTTGTACGTGTGGTGTGTGTGCGTGCGCGCGTGCGTGCGTGTGTGCGCGCGTGCGTGCGTGCGTGCGCGCGTGCGTGCGTGCGTGCGTGCGTGCGTGCGTGCGTGCGTGCGTGCGTGCGTGCGTGCGTG
>NW_020225866.1:2796-3381 GCF_003070985.1 Temnothorax curvispinosus
GTGCGTGCGTGCGTGCGTGCGTGCGTGCGTGCGTGCGTGCGTGCGTGATAGATTTCTTTTTATAGACGGCATAAAAAAATCAAATAATATTATGAGCACGAAAAAATATACACGAAGAATTTATTTTGAGAATTAGAAATATTAAAAAAACGCGACAAAGTTTTTTTCCCTCCGGATGAAATTCCATTTTTGCGCTTCTAAGGTCAACACGCATCTTTTGCTAAGCGAATGAATTCATATACGTTTTGCCGCCTGATTTTTATTGACGTGATACAGACGGGGTACATCTGAGCCTCAATAAAGCGCGAGTTTAATCGTAAATCAATTATGCGAAAAATCTCAGATCTTATATTCGTCAATAAAGTTATAAAATCCGCAAACAATGCAAAAATTTGCGCATAGTCCCTCGTGATCGAATATAAATGCATCGCGTCGCTTCGCTAATGATCGGATAAACACTTTCTCGAAAACGCAACAAAATATTTGCTCCACGAAATAAGCTCGCACAAATCGCATGTGACAAAACTGAAATTTAGCACTTATATGTAAAATCATAAGCTATAAATTAGTTTTTTGTTTTGTACA
>NW_020225867.1:0-5719 GCF_003070985.1 Temnothorax curvispinosus
AAAAGTAATTATTTATACTGTAATTATTTTTATTTTTACTGTAAAATACTTTCACAGATAAAATTCGTTCGTTAAAATTGCGTTCAGCAAAATGTCTATTTTGGAACTGATAGAAGTTGAAAAAATTTTATGCGGACTTAGTCGAATTTTATCCGTTGTATCTTCGAATATTTTCTTAACTACTTAACTAGTGGCCGGATCGCCCCTAGTTAGTTTAAGAGTTGCAGGCGTTCTAATGGGAATTTTGGATAGATCTATAAGAGTTTTAAAAGAAATTATTATGGTCGAAAGCGATCCGGTTACTAGTTACGAAGATATTCGACTTCGAAGATGCAACGCGTAAAATTCGACTAAGTCCACGTACAAATTTTTTTGAAAGTTCCAGGCGTTCTGATGAGAGTTTTGGGTAGAACTCTAAGCGCTTTGAAAGAATAACTTTTGATGATGATTTTTTAAAATAATGCTAAGTATATAAGGTTTTGCAATTCTTATCAGGAACTCGAGAACTATTTTACGCGGTACATGCTTAAGAGTGTATAGTCGTATTATTAAGTCACTATAAGTCCACTTTACGTAAATATTCGTCAATCGAGTCATTAATATGTATTAATAAATAAATTAAATTCTGTAAATTTAATTTAATTTTGTATTGATACATCTAAAAAAGGTACACATTCAAAAAAGCGGGTATATTCCTGGGAATGATAGGGCCATCTTAGGGGAATATAAGGGATTTCATAAGGCAATTATCAAGGTCCTGATTATTTAGCCTCTAAGGGCCCTCAGTAAAAAGCGTGACCGGCCTTAAAGGGTTCTTATTGGGCTTCCACATTAGGGCTTAAACAAAGTTAGGGAAAATTAATAGGGGCCTTATCAAAGCCCTAACGCAATTTCCACACGGAAAATCGTAGCTGGAAGAAATGCGTCTCGAACTCATGCATGAGCACTTGATATTCGGCTGACGATCTGTTCGATAATCGAATTGTTATACTTATTTACTTCGTTACGTACATATTGGTTGCTATGTGCTTGAGATTAAAATACAAGTCTTATATTTTAATTAACAGTTATATATAGTATTTCTTAAATTTGCAAAGCATTTATTTTTTTTTTAGAAAATTTTTATCATCAAATTCTTTGTCAGTAGCCGATATAATTTATGCATTTTGACTACAATGTTACATTTCAAAAAGAGGCATTTCAAATTTTCTTCTTTCTCTTTGCAATGACCTCTTTCTCAAATTTAATGCTAATATCTGCGCACAGGTATAATCGCCTCGCGCGAATCATTCAGACCGCCGATTTTTGCAGTCACTCTCTTTCGTTTTTCACACTCTTTCTCTCTCTTTCTCTCTCTCTCTCTTTCTCTCTCTTTCTCTCTCTCTCTCTCTCTCTCTCTCTCTCTCTCTCTCTCTGCCCCTTTCTATTCGCAGTTTAATATCACGGACCGCTCTAAATCGGACGCGCACAAAAGCGTGATAACGAATCACGTCCGTTGCAGACGAGGGCAATGGCACCGGCAGCGGCGCCCCGGGGGCTCCTGGGAACGCGCAGCGCATTCGCCCTCCGTCCCTCCCTCTCCCTGCCCTTTTTGCGCCCCCTCGTCGACGGGCGCCATCCCCCGTTTTTCGGGGGGGCGTCACGCAGCGGTAATGATAGCCGGGCGCATTATGTTTTACGTGGGAGTGGCAACAGCCGTGACCGAAATGCCCGTTGCCGTTCGCCCGCTCGCTCGCTGACGGTAATTGCATCCTACTTTTCCCGGCCACGCGTTGCGCGTTTTGATAAACACACATGCATGCACGCACGCGGAGAGCGGTCGGGGAGCGCGTTACGGTTCTGTCGAAATGTACGCGGGGAGTTAGATATATCGCGATGATTTCCGTGGGTGTTTGAATGAACGTTTAGAATATATTAGGGAAAACATTTTCGTTCACATTAGTAGAAGGACCGTGTCAAACGCGCGAACGTGTACGAATTTATCATTCTGCACGTATCGCTGGCGGAACTTAGTCTTAGAACGCACTTCACTCGGTGACTTTCGAAGGAAAAGTTTAGACCGTTAGACGTTACAGTTTCTGATACGTTGTTCATATGCTGAATACTTTACAACGTAAATGGCATCGCGTGTCGAACAGTTTTTCTTCCAAGAAAGTACACGCGACTTGTAGCGTGCGACGTGCTTGTTCTTTTCCTATTGGAATAACAAAACGGTAACTTTTTGCCGCGACACGGGGTAGGAGTCCGAGTCAACCGTGAAAATCGCTCGTTACCGAGTTCCAGGTAGTCCCTCGAAAACCTCGTTACAGGAATGAAATACACTTCTGGGAGTTCGACGACCTTCCTCGAAGGGAGTCTCACAGCAGCATCGTAGTGATCCTCAGATTTCTCAGGACCATCGTAATGCGGTCTCTCGATTACGGTTTATTAGTTTGAAATCTCTGGATGTTACACACTTTAGGGAAATTGTTTTCGGATGGAAAACGTTTTTTGATAAATGTCGACACCATTCTTTAAAGTGCAAAGGCGTACGTGTTTAAAAGTTGTACGTGATTATTCTATTAAAAATTAGAATTTTGTTTTTCCTCCCGAATAAGTATCGAAGTAATAATATAAAAATAATTAAAAAGCCACTTTTTTACAAATATAATATATTCTATATTACAAGTCGATTAATAAATGATCAATATGCTAAAAAATAAATATTAATGTATCTCTTATTTGATTGTTGAGGTAAAAATACACATTAGGTCAGCCAGCTCTGATGATCTTGACCTCCCGCACTAGTAGACAAACAAAATTTTCATTTAATTAACGCTTCTGCATACATATACATATATCTCTGATGTTGCAAATAGATATAACGTCAAATTTTTGCGGAGAAAAAAAAATTATATCCGTAAGTCTATAGAAAAATTGCTGCTCTTAAAAAAAAACTGCATTTCAATTACGTTCGTCCTAGCGCATGATCACCCATTTTACAGTTTATCCTGCGTATATATCATGTTATCTCCGATAACGAGAAGAAGTCGACATGTCTTGTCGCCACCCCGTCGACATTCGTAAAGCGAAATGCAATTCACCTCCGGGGTGGTGTCGGCGACGGTTCGTGCTATCGCGGTAAAACCGTTCGCCCCTCTCTTCGCCATCCCCCTGGCACGGTACAGCCACGAAGGCGAAGGTCCACGAACCGCTTCGTTTCAGGCAGTCGGGTCGAGTATCGTCGCAGGTTGCCGTGTAATTAGAGAGGTAGCAACGTAATCAGGCACAGCCGAGGTATCTGCAGATTGCCCCGAAGCCCGGCCCGGTCTCTTTCCCCGCCTCCGTCAACAACCCTCGGGCTTCCCAGTCCCCCATCTCTCCTGCCCCTATCACCCCGCGGTCGGTGGATCTCGTGCGCCACAAAATGTACGTACGTGGAGGTAATTTCTGGCCTGACCGCGTAACCAGACACAAAAAAGCGCCACGTGCATTTCCGCGCGAGGTTATTGCGGTCGCTGCGATCGATTCTTTTGCGTTTCGATACCCCTACCGATTCGCATTATTTCTTTGTGGCTCTTTTTTTTTTAGCGATATTAAACGAAGTCTCGCAATTTATAGTCGTAACATATTGTTACATCTTCGGCGGGCCGTGTTTACAGAAGGTCGCCGCGCTATCATTCGTACGTCGAGATTCGAGCCGGTAGGCAGTATCGCTCCGTGTATCGTCGCATTATTACGACGCGACATATACGCAATCGCGACAGGAAGATAGATACAGAAAGATACGATTATTTCTAACACTGTAAAAAAATTCTGTAAAATTACAACTATTATAGTGGGTAATTTTGAGACCCACTATAATAGTTGTAATTTTACAAAATTACAGTACGGAAGGAAAAAGTAATTTTGTATTACAATTACACAAATTAAGAATGTGTGGAAATTTACACCTATTATAGTGGGTCTCAAATTACCCACTATAATAGTTGTAAATTTTACATAAATTTTTTACAGTGAAACGACGGTTATCAGCGCGATTAGTCGACTTTCGCTATTAAAGATGTGTCGAGGTAATTCTCGTCGCAGCTGATATTTCGCGTAATTTATACGCTTCAAGTAGAAATCGATAAGGAATGAGAGCTAATACATTATTTTCGCGATATTCACGGGCGATCATTTTTGTAATGTTGCTTAAATTTGAACATGTCGCATCGCTTTTTGCACTTTTCATCGTTTAAAATATAAATTTGCCCATTTCCGAACGGAGAACGTATAGTAATGAATCGAATGATTCAAGTAACCGCGTGTGGTACGCATGCACTACCCCCTTTTGGGCCCCTTTTTGTCATACGTACTTATATGTAATATTGCGGGGAGAGATTCTGCAACAATTCTCTACGATATTTTTATTTTGAATGGTTTATATTGAACATGATCATTCAATTATATATTTTATGAAAAATACACATTATAACTTTTGGTTGTATACTCTCCTCTTCCTCTTCCTCTTCCTCTTCCTCTTCCTCTTCCTCTACTCCTGTACCGATTTATGTTTCTCCCGGCCCTTTGCCATCTTTTTGCTATAAAAAAAAACAGAAATTTATTTATTTATTTTAAAATTGATACCATTTGCTACAATAAATTGTTGTTTTTTTTGTACTTACGTTTTAGCATTGAAGGTGCTGGGGCTGGTGCTGGTGCCGGTGCCGATGCTGGTACCGGTGCTGATGCTGGTGTCGGTGTCGGTGTCGGTGCCGATGTTGGTGTCGGTGTCGGTGCCGGTGCCGGGGCTGTGCCCGAGGTCGAAGCCGGTACCGGCTGTGGCAGTAGTAGTGCCGGTGGTATGGCGGCAAGTTTTTTTTTCAACTCTTTATTTTCGGCTCTTAATGCAGCCATTTCTGCCTCATCTGCATCTCGGCCGGTCATATCATTATCCTAAAAAATAAAGTAAAAAAGCATTATTATTTAAAAAATATAGTTTCTGCTGCCAAATGCATCCGTTAATGGCTGTGTTCCACTATTCGTTCCATTTCTTTAACTGACAATGAGTACTGACGCATATCAAGATATGAAATTTTATTCTGTCTGTCTTACGTGATACAACTTTGATACGAAATTCAACTAACGATTATTAAAGCTATTATTATATAAAGGGTCTGGGGTGCGCTGGACCCCGGGTGGCATTTAAGGGTTAATATCAACAAATTTAGTTATTTTACCCCAAAGGTTCACACATTCTTTCGGCAATCTTCAATATACATATAATTAATCGTCCTTTCAAACCTATTAATATAACGGTCAAAATATTTTTTTTCTACATATATATTTATTTTTGGACCAATGTATTGTTTTATTAGTGCGTCCACACAAAAATAACCACCACGTAAGATGGTATCGGATTTATTTGGTTGAATTTGTATACGTTTTGTTCCGGACCTTTGCACATATCTTGCAGAAGTGCAGACATTATAACTTCGTAATTTTTAGGTACCGTGATCTAAAAAAATAAATATACGTCAATAAAAATTAAATAGATATTTTATTTTAATTTAATTAAAACAGTTTCTAAAAAAATAGGCATTTATGTTTAAAAACATTTAATTTCTTTTTCACGTACTTATTTCAATTGTTCGAAAATTTTTACTATTATCAATAATATCAATAATCAGTTGTATATCATCGTTTTTTTCAAATGAATGACTAAATACGAAATACATTATAATCTAAACGTGACTTA
>NW_020225868.1:0-1358 GCF_003070985.1 Temnothorax curvispinosus
TATATATATATATATATATATATATATATATTGTTGGATAAAGACCACAGTATAAGTCAAATTTTTAAAAATATTTTTTTGTGTGCATAGATGCAATCTGTATCCACTTTTAAAAAAGGCGTGTTACTTGAGTGAATTTCGTTTGTATCGTAAAATTGAAGCCTCTTTTCCGCGATGCCGATTGGCTATCTCGATTGATTGCCGCGCCGTAGCTTGCTTCATCCCGTGAGGGACTGTCATCGCGGAGTGTGGCGAGTTTCGTGCGTGTAGTGCGTCGTGTGTGTCATGATGTGACAGCTCGCGTCGTGTCGCGAGGTTAATCGTCCCGCGTCGCGATTATTATATAATAGCATAATGTTAAAGCTAAATAGCGCGCGCGAAGCGCGCGCGTCTGTAGTGTCTAATAATATATAAATTGCATGTATGCGCACGAGAAAATATTTAAGAAAATTTGACTTATACTACTGTGGTTTTTACACTCCATATAAGTAGTGTATATAGGCGGGTTCAGGCCCGGGGGCTCCGAGGGGGGTGAGGGAGGGGGGTATCAGATTTCGCGGGGGGTGAGGGGGAGGAGCGGGGTATCGGGTTACACAAGGATATCGGGTTAAACAAGGGTATCGGATTCCGCGGGGAAAAGAGGGGAGGGAGTTGACCTTGACATACCACCGAGATGACTCACCGGGATGAGTCACCGGGATTACTCACCGGGATGACTCACCCGCGCCGCGAGTTCGCGGTCGCGGTCGCGCCGCGGGGGCCGCGTGGAGGGGCCGCGGGGGCCTCGTTCGCAACGACGCCGCTAGGCGGCGCACAATGGTAAGACTAACTCGATAGCGCACTGCGTAGTAGCGTGTTTTTTTGTCGATGACGCATCGAACCTGTCGGAACATGTTCGTCGTAAACAGCATTTTTCTAGGAAAAGGGGGGCGGTTATCGCGTAGACTAAACAATCTATCTACGCAGTACGTGAAAGACAAAGGAAAAATGACGTAATCGGGACGATGATCGACCCGATAACGCATCGAACCTGTCCAAACATGTTCGTCGTAAACAATATATGATAAAAGTTAGGTATAGGGAAGGATATGCACGCAAAAGAAAAATACATCGTTCGTTTTAGGGTGTAAAAAAGCCTGTTTATTGAACTCTTCTTTTTACATAATATACCTCACGTACTAAAAAAACTAAAGCTGCGAGCTCAAATCGATGAGCTGATTCGTATCGAACGCATCGCTAGCGTATATTGCATTCGACGCTTCCCTGGGATCCGTCACGGTGGACGCGATATCGGAGAACTGCACAAATTTTGCATCGACCGCCGCAAGGATTCTGACCAAACGATCGAATCTCGCTTC
>NW_020225869.1:0-2941 GCF_003070985.1 Temnothorax curvispinosus
GCCAAGCGTAGAGAACCTTCTTTTCCGGCAGCGATGGTAACACGATGGGTGCGTTCAGCTGAATACTCCGCTAGCCTAGCAATCGTGAGCAGTCGCTCGTTTCCTCTCCTTTTAATCCATTGGGTCAAAGGAGAGGAAACGAGCGAAAACGAGCGACTGCTCACGATTGCTAGGCTAGCGGAGTATCGGCTGAACGCACCCAATGTAGGGATACGAAATCTCCAGATAAGCACGAAGCAATTCAATTCAGTATATCGCCGGCACGATTACGGTGTTACTGCCGTTTCGCGTACGCGCGTATGCGCGCGTTGTCGCACCTTACTTCGCGACGCGTAATAAAGAGTCACACGGTCGGTCTCGCTCCGCGCGTACTACCGTGTCTCTCGATCGATCGAGATAGGTTAACTGATCAGATGATGAACTGACTGACAGGAGACATCGAATTCAAGCTTGATTCATAAGAATCGACTTAAAAATTCCCTAGCGGCACTTTCTGCCAAGCGTAGAGAACCTTCTTTTCCGGCAGCGGTGGTAATACGATGTAAGGATACGAAATCTCTCCAGATAAACATGAAGCAATTGACTCAATATATATTATATAAGTATATACCTAATTTACCTAAATAGAAATCTTCCTCCTGACCGATAAATCTATCGACCTAATTTCGAAATACGCGCGCGATATTGAAACTGGCGATACCTGCGCCGCCAGCGTCGAAAAAGTGAAAGTGACGTTTCTGATTATGACGTCATCATACAAGAACGTCGGCGTTAGAAGTATATATCACGGTCGGTCTCGCTCCGCGTGTACTTGGCGCGAGACACTACCGTGTCTCTTGATATACGTATCTTAAAAATAAATTTTCACATTTGGACTTTGCGTCGCAATATCTCCGCTCGTAGGGCACGTAGCGGAATATTATGAGAAAAACCCCCCCCTAATTGGACCCCAAGCTATCGATCAAGCCTACTTAGAACTTGATCCGTTCACTCGTTATCGAGATCTCAACATCGCGGGTACTCGCAACCCGTCGCGTCGCGTAAAAGAGTCACGGTCGGTCTCGCTCCGCGTGTACTTGGCGCGAGACACTACCGTGTCTCTTGATTCTGCCGCTAGGGAATTTTTAAGTCGATTCTTATGAATCAAGCTTGAATTCGATGTCTAGGTGTCCCAGGTTGCCGATGACGAGGTTCACATAGTGCGCTTCATAGTTTTCGGTATTCAGGTGTATTAATACCTTGAATTCGATGTCCACGTGTTCCAGGTTGCTGATGTCGGGTTCCAGATAGTGCGCTCTATAGTTTTCGGTGTCCAGGTATAATAATACGTTGAATTCGATGTCTAGGTGTCCCACGTTTTCGATGACAAGGTTCACATAGTGCGCTTTGTAGTTTTCGGTGTCTACGTGTATTAATACCTCGAATTCGATATCTACGTGTCCTACATTCAGATTTAAAGTTATTAATACACGTAGACACCAAAAACTACAAAGCGCACTATGTGGACCTTGTCATCGGCAACCTGGGACATGTAGACATCGAATTCGAGGTATTATTACATCTAAACACCGAAAACTACGGAGCGCGCTATCTGGACCTCGTCATCAGCAACCTGAGACACCTAGACATCAATTTCAAGATATTAATACACGTAGACACCGACAACTACGGAGCGCACTATGTGGACCTCGTCATCGGCAACCTGGGACACCTAGACATCGAATTCAAGGTATTAATACACGTAGACACCGAAAACTACGGAACTCACTATCTAGACATTGTCATCGGCAACCTGGGACACCTAGACATTGCATTCAACGTATTATTACACCTGGACACCGAAAACTATAGAGCGCACTATCTGGATCTCGTCATCGGCAACCTGGGACACGTGGACATCGAATTCAAGGTATTAATACACGTAGACACCGAAAACTACAAAGCGCACTATGTGGACCTTGTCATCGGCAACCTGGAACACCTAGACATCGAATTCAACGTACGATTACACCTGGACACCGAAAACTATGAAGCGCACTATCTGGATCTTGTCATCGGCAACCTAGGACACGTGGACATCGAATTCAAGGTATTAATACACGTAGACACCGAAAACTACGGAGCGCACTATGTGGACCTCGTCATCGGCAACCTGGGACACGTAGACATCGAATTCAACGTACGATTACACCTGGACACCGAAAACTATGAAGCGCACTATCTGGATCCCGTCATCGGCAACCTGGGACACGTGGACATCGAATTCAAAGTATTAATACACGTAGACACCGAAAACTACGGAGCGCACTATGTGGACCTTGTCATCGGCAACCTGGGACACCTAGACATCGAATTCAACGTACGATTACACCTGGACACCGAAAACTATGAAGCGCACTATCTGGATCCCGTCATCGGCAACCTGGGACACGTGGACATCGAATTCAAGATATTAATACACGTAGACACCGAAAACTACGGAGCGCACTATGTGGACCTCGTCATCGGCAACCTGGGACACGTAGACATCGAATTCAACGTATTATTACACCTGGACACCGAAAACTATGAAGCGCACTATCTGGACCTCGTCATCGGCAACCTGGGATACCTAGACATTGAATTCAAGCTTGATTCATAAGAATCGACTTAAAAATTCCCTAGCGGCACTTTCTGCCAAGCGTAGAGAACCTTCTTTTCCGTTGACTTAATAAATATATATTATATCAAGCTTGATTCATAAGAATCGACTTAAAAATTCCCTAGCGGCACTTTCTGCCAAGCGTAGAGCGTAGAGAACCTTCTTTTCCGTTGACTCAATATATATTATATGTTACCTAATTTACCTAAATAAAAATCTTCCTCCTGACCGATAAGTCTATCGACCTAATTTTGAAATACGCGCGCGATATCGAAACTGGCGATACCTGCGCCGCCAGCG
>NW_020225870.1:0-4163 GCF_003070985.1 Temnothorax curvispinosus
CGCCTACATCCCGACAAAGTCCCTCCTTCACGGCTTCGGGCACAACATTAATTGGTGGCAGCGGTGGGATGCGCCAGCACTAGTGAGGCAGAAGAGTGAAAGAAAACGCTAATCACTATTCAAGAGAAAAACGTGGAAAGAATAAACCACGACGAAAGATAACGAAAAACGGCAGGCGACTAAACTGTCAGTAAACTAAATCGCAACCAAGGGGAAAAGACGTCAACGCAAGGACCGACGAGACATTCGGTACAGCCAGACGAAAGGATCGACGAGACATTCGGCACAACGAGACGGCGACGATAGTGCAGCTCGGGAAGACCTGAACCTACCTCAACGCACGAGACAACATCCGCAGTCAACGACCGACACCATTCAACGAGAACTACAACGTCAGCAACCGACATCGACATCACACTGCGAGGCGAACAGCGAGACGCGATGCAGATTCTCATCGTAATGTAAATCGCAAGAAATATTGTAAAAACCGCGTGAATGTCGCTAGGTCGAAGTGCGAGTGCACAAAACGTTGCGAATGCGTCTTGGCTACATAACAATTCAGCAACTCGAGCCATACGCAATAGCCGTGTAAACCCCGCGATAATAGTTACCGAAGCGATCTCCGACATACGCGAAAACGTACGTCGTAACTTAGAAAATTACTATTCGAGCGAAAGTTCACCCGAACCGAGCGAGCGTGAAATAATAATTCTCGGCGAGACAACCGATGAATTAACCGTGAATAACGAGGAACAAATCCCCGACGCGGAATCCGATATAAGCACGCCTAGCAGAGTATCACATCGCCGTGAATACTCTTTGACATCCTACGATTCGAGCATTTTTGATCCCCAAGAATACTATACGAGCATGAGTCACTTAAGAGTAAACGAACAGCGAAATGTTCCCGCCGACGAAGTCGACAGAGAAATCGACCGTCTACGCGATGAATCCAGCCGGATAAACGCGAGCATGCAAGTACGAGGAAATGCAGCAAGCTCCCCAGCCCAACAACCTGACGATATTAGAGCAATGATACACGAAATGATGGACTTAATGCACGGTATGAGGTTAGAGATAGATAGCTTGCGCGAAAGGAGGCAACCGTCAAGCCCACGAGACGACGAGCAAAACCGACGCGATGACAGATACGAGAGACACAACATTGCGTACGGGCGCACCTCAAATGATATCCGAAATCAAGCCGAACATGCGATAGGGTACTTGAAATTAAAAGAAGCTCGGGACATGATCCCAGAATTTGACGGAAATTCCAGTAAACTCCAAGAATTCTTAAGCGCACTATCATACGCGATAAAGAATATTAACCCTCTAGAGGAAGGAACATTATTAGAATCGGTTTTATGCACGAAACTGAAAGGAAGAGCGATGACAGACTTTCAAACGCGAGAAATTCAGGATTTCCAGCAATTAAAGAACGAATTAGAAATTTCTTATCTAAGTAGAAAAAGTACCACTCATCTCCAGTTAAAATTTAACACGTTGAAACAAAAACAAGGAGAGAGCGCGCGATCGTTCGGACTCAGAACAGACAAGTTAGCCATGGAATTGTACGAATCAATGATAGAAGGAAAAAATCATGCTCCTGAAGGAAAACGGATCATATTAGAAACCATACAGCAACAAGCATTGCAAAACTTTCAATTAGGGCTACGAGAAGATATCAAAATACTCGTACGATCCCAACATTACGCTACGCTGCAAGAGGCAATTGCAGGGGCAAACGCAGAAGAAAAAGTTAGCGGACCGAGCGGAAGTTTCCCGCGTCCCAAAACTAATTATACGCATTCCCCACAGGCACGAGATAATAAACCGATGGTACAGTGCCAGAAATGTGGAAAAAACGGACATTACGGTCGCGATTGCAGAACAAGTCGATACGCGAACCGATTCTCGTTACCAAAACCAGACAAATATTCCCGCGTGAATACAATTGAAAAATATTGTAAACATTGCAAAAAGGCAGGACACGTACACGAGGAATGTTGGTTATTACATGGACGACCTGGCAAGGAACAGGTACATCAAGCCAAGCAAAATAAAGGGCCACAAAAGGGCAATTACAAAGCCATGGATCCAAAAAAGAGGAATCCTAACCCCACGCAAAATAGCGATGAAGAGGACGAAGCGAAACAGCGACGACTAGCGATCGAATACCAAGTTTCACACTTGAACGGTACGACGCAGCGATCGCATACAGGGCTAGATATCGTTACGTTACCAATGAAAGAAGCTAAACAAGGTAAGGTAAATCTATTGTTTGATACCGGAGCGGCTATATCACTAGTTAAGGTGAAACACCTAAAAGGAGAAACGCCCATTGACACAGAAGAAATAACGCTCACCGGAGTAACCGGACACCAGGTACAGACTATTGGAAAGATCGAGGCAACCATTAAACTCAAGGATCACCAAATCCGACACGTAATGTACGTAGTTAACGATAATTTCCCAATAGAATATGACGGAATCTTGGGAGTAGACTTCTTAAAGAAGCAACAAGCCACTTGCAATTACAAGAATAAACAGTTGCAGATTGGACAGAATATATTAAAACTGTACCCTTACAGAAAACTAGTACTAAAACCTCGTAGCGAAACAATTATACAAGTTGTCACCGATAAAAATAAGAGAGGTATAATACAAGCGGAAGAAATCCTTCCCGGAGTAATAATAGGAAATGGCTTGGTAGAGCCTGAAAACTTCTTATGCAAGGCAAGTATTTTAAATACGACCGACAGCCCGGTCGAGATAGCAACACCGCATGTAACCATAGAGGAAATAGAACAGTGCGAAACAGAACAGATATATATTACTCAATTAAGTAGTACGGGAGAGAAAATCCCGCGGAGCGAACAGGTACTACGCCTACTACGTACCGACCATTTAAATACAGAGGAAAGAAAGGCCATCATGGAAATATGTAGAGACTTTAGTGATGTATTACATTTAGAAGGGAACACACTTTCCGTTTCAAATAACACCAGAAAACTGGGCAACGATAGAAAAATTCGCGAAAATTAGCGCCTACTGCGACGGCACAAATATATATACCATTATACAATTCCCACTGATCACATATCCAACGTATGAAATAATAAGACCGATACCTTTACCTATACATAAAAGCGAAAATATATTTATATTTGTAGAAATAAATCAACAAATTATAGCGATAGATACCGATACCCGAACATATTGTACAATTGCGGAAAACGAATTAAATAAATGTATTAAGGAAGGTAATTCATACGTATGCGAGCGGAACCGCCCCGTCTACCACGTAGACAACCGTGCGTTATGCGAAGTACAAGCGTACGCAGCTATAGATACACATTTAAACTATTGTAGTATTCGAAGTATACACGCCAACACAACAATATGGATAGCATTAAGTAATTCGAACTCATGGCTATATTCCACTCGAACTAAACAAACCATAGAAATAACGTGCAGAAACAAAGCGATGCAAAAGATAGAAATCGAACGGACAGGTCAAATAACGTTAAAAGACAAATGTAAGATAATAACGCCTGACATGACGGCAAGAACAAACACATACGAAAGAACGACGTACGTGCAGACATACCTGCCCGACTATAACATAACATTCAAACATACACCACAGACGAACCGACAACTGAACACTGTCAAAACGTCAAAATTCCGGAAAATTATACAAAAACCCTCAGAACTTATGGAATTAAGCAAACAACTGACAGAAATCGACAGCAATTTAGATAAAAGCGAAATGGATATACATAAATACACTACATACCCGATACTTTCGAGTTTTACGGGAACTGTACTCATAATCATAGCAATAGCAATAATATATATAATAAAAAGGAATAAAAATAAACCAAACACATCAATGAATCTAAATTTAAATCCGATGAGCAAACCACGAATTATTCAAGAACATATATATCATACGGCAAGCGGCCGGGAAATATCTGACAATAACACAATACCCAAAAAAGAAGACGACACCGCAATATTGTATTAAATAATAAAGTTAAGAAACTCAATGTAAAGTATGTAAGACAAAAACTCATGTAAATTATTCGTTTTCTTTTTTCAAAGGGGGAGGAATGTCGTAACCCGACCAGCCTTGGGAATAAGAACATGCTTAATAATCA
>NW_020225871.1:0-34325 GCF_003070985.1 Temnothorax curvispinosus
TAAAAATATTTCTCTATCAAAAAGTCTATGGTAAACAGTTTAGTACAGATTTGAATACAGAATGCAATATCTAACTGATAAACAATAACTAATACATGATTTAGGATGCTTCCTGGAACCTTCGAGTATCTTCTGTCTATTATTGAGCCAATACTACTAAGAGAGAAAACAGAGGGAGCACCTATGATTTCTCCACGCAAACAGTGTTTGTTGGCGTTGTGGCGATTAGCTACTCCAGATTCTTTAAGGTAATGAATAAGTTCACAGTTTTGTTGAACATGGTCAGTGATATCAGTCAACACAAGCATCAATCTTTCTTTGTTTGACATGTTGGCAACATAAACAGAGATGCTTATGTTGATTTGTGTCATTAAGACTCCTGGGCTCTCGCCGTCATCATGTAAGATCGTGACGTCAGGGACGAGAAATAACACGCTGAAAATTCTTGCGTGCCATTTCCAAATAAAAAGATAACATAATACTTCAGATCACTTCAGCACATACCAAAAATACTCCCGAGAACTATCCCTTTCCATTGACAGTTAAAAAACAGTCATAAAATGAATGTAATATGAGTGCTTATGCGCCGGCGCACGGTTTCGTATTACATTTATTACATGAAGAGAAAGGGATAGTTCTCGGAGTATTTTTAAAGTGTGCTGAAGTAATTTGAAGTATGTTATTTTATTTGGAAATGGCACGCAAGAATTCTCAGCGTGTCATTTCCGCCTTTGACGTCATGATCTCACATGACGGCGGCGAAACCCTAGGAGCCTTAACTAGAAAACAACTGTTATATATTTTTGTTTTAATCTTCAGGTCGATTTCCGATCGATTTAATGTCGGTAGAAGTACTGCATTATATATAACAAGACGTGTTATAAATGCACTTATTGAGCTGGCACCTACTGTAATTAAATGGCCTACAAATGAACGAGTTGGTCAAGTGTGGGCAGGATTTGAAGCTAATAGTGGATTCCCTAAAGTCATTGGTGCTATTGATGGCACGCACATCAATATTCCAGCTCCTAAAGATGATCCAGCAGCATATGTCAATCGCAAAAGTCATCACTCAATCCAACTTCAGGTAAAATATTTTCTACTTCAATAATTTTAGCGGGAATTCCAATGTTAATTCTTTTCATGCCAATTTTATGTAATCTATATTGGTTTGTATGTCTTTTGTTGCAGGCTATTTGTGACCACACTTGCCAATTTATCCACTGTTATGTTGGACATGTGGGGTCGGTACATGATCAACGAGTGTTTCGTCTGTCGGAAGTACAATCCTATCTTGGAGATGTGTCAAAGTTTCCACAAGATTGTCACTTAGTTGGAGATCTAGCCTATAAATTTGCTAATACCGTATCGAGACAATGGCCATATGACACAACGTCAACGAAATTATAACTTTTGTCACGCTTCTGCGAGAATTGCTATTGAAAGAGCTTTCGGACTATTAAAGGGACGTTTTTGAAGTCTTCTTACAACACTTGCAATGGATAGAGTAGACTTAATTCCACTGCATATTCTTGCCTGTTGTGTTTTACATAATGTGTGTCTAATGAAAAATGATGATTTTAATATAGAAGTGATTGAGGATGTAGATGTGATAGATTGTGTGATGGCCAATAATGAAAATATGCGTGATGCTGCTTATGCAAAGCGAGGTGCTGCAAAGCGAGATCTAATAGCTCAGAGATTACGACTAAGAAATGTATAATTGGTACATATTCATTTATTTGAAATAAAAAACTACAATTTACTATGCAATCGGTTAATATTTATTGTATACAAACTAAAAACCTTAAAAAATTATAATGTAATCTTTGGTTTAATCATTATCTCTCCATCTTTTATCTTTTAATCTTGTAATCTTCTATATACCCATCTTATATACCTACTTTATATACTATTTAATGTTAATAAATGAAATTATAGTTACCACTTACATTTTGCTCAATATAACGCAAGAGAGAATATATTAATAATAAAATAAACGTGCGTGTAATATAAAATAATATATAATAGAATATATATTAATATTCCAAATAACAACCAAACTTTTGTACTATGTAATTGCACTTTTCCAAACTGTGCAACTGGTTCTGTAACATTGAGGTATTTACTTCTTCTCTAGAAGTTTATCCAGTTTTGCCAACATTTTGTTTCCCATTTCCATCCTTTCTTTGTGTCTCTTTGCTTTTTCTTCCTCAACTTTTTGGCGCTTTTCTATTAGCGTTTGTATGATGGCTGGTTGATCAGTGGCTTTACGTTTACCTAAAAGTAAAAATTTTTTATATTTCACTGTAATGTCTAAAGGCTGATTTATAAAGGCTGTAACCATTAATTAAACTGTAAGCTCTAAGAAATTGACCAATCACAGTCTAATGTGAGGAGAATAATCGACTGATTAGAAAATTTTTTAGGGCTTACAGATTAAATCAACGGTTACGGCCTATAAATCAACATTAATTCAATATTCAATTTTCAATGAGTAATAGTCTCTTACGAGGAGCTTCACCGGATTCACAGGTAGAGATACTACTGCTGCTACTACCTCGAGAGTCCGGCCTTTCAGGCCTCGATGTTACAGATCCACTTGACGAAATGGTTGTCAACGGTTCCATATATGGTTTTCGGCCAAGAAGACTTTCCATGGCCTAAACAGCCAATATTGCATTAAGAGTAATAAACGCGTATGTGCGTAATAGTTAGGTAAAGCAAAAGTTAATATTTATTGTAATAAATCAAGTAACACTTACGTCGTAATATTTCCAAGTGCGCTTATTGTTACCAGATCTTCCGTTATGATCTTTGACCGTTTTATATGTTTGCTTCATTGTATTAATCCTTGTCATGCATTGTTTACCCGAGACATCATATCCTTTAACATTCATTACTCGCGCAATTTCATCCCATGCTTTCTTATGACTCATTTTTCCAGAAGACATGGAAGATTCTCGCAGTCTGTATTCTTCCAATAACAGCATAATTGCCGCATGAGACCATCTGAAATCTGCAATGTAAACCAAACATTACAATGTAAAGTAATAACATTTTTAAAAAATTACAATCCATATTGTCAAATTTCCTTACTTTCTTTATTTTCCGTCAATGACGTCTCTTCTATCTCATCCTCTTCCATTTCTCTTTCTTCATTAGTTGACATGTCCATATTATCTACAAAAACAATGCATATAATTAATTTAAAAAAATTACCTTACAATGTAAAAGAGACGCAAAACTAAATTACATACCAAATACTTCCTTCAATGAAGTATTACTTGAGGAGGTGGACTGCACATGTTCAGATGCTTCTAAGAAATAATTTTTTTAAATAGAAATGATCTATTTTGCACTAATTGTTTCATATAGGCATTAAGCAGTTAACATAAACCATATATTATTACCGATTGTAGAACAATTCTTATCCTCACATGCACTGTTTTGAACACATGCTTGACGTGCAACATTTAGTAAAAGTGTCGCAAAACTCAAATCTGTAGGTAATCAAGTAACAATAACATTAAAACAAAAAGATTATTTAAAATATATTCAAAGAGAATCTCCCTTATTCTGTAACTTATAATAATAATCGTCATCGTTACTGTTCATTGTGCAACTATTGTGCGATACATTTTTTCTACACAAAAATTGTGACTCATTAAAATATGTTACAGAATAGGTCCACAGGAAATTAATGCAAAAAAGATAAAGAGAAGGCATTTCAAAATTAAATCATTAATGTGATAAAAGCCAAAACCATATTAAATTAGTTGCATTATTATACATAAATAAATGTGAAATTATTGCAAGCAGAAATCCGTTAAAAAATTGTTTATATATAACTTTATACAATATTATTTACAATTACGTAAAAGAAACTTACCGGTTTTTGCTTTCAAAGCACTGTTCGGTGAGAGTTGTAATGTAAATTCTTCTCCAGTTATAACATCCTGAAGATTTACTTCCACGGAATTGTCGGGATACTCGGGATTATCCATTATAAATGTGTGTATTACTGGCACCTTCTTCTTCCTTATTTTTCTTCGACCGGTAGTTTGGTGGTTAGGTTCGACAAACATGTGCAATACATGGGCGTTCTGAGCGTTCACGAACCTTGCAAATGCTAACACTACCAATACACTACCTCGGAAGGAATAACGTTGATAGCGCTCAGTTATGACGTATAACGCTACCATGAGTGACGTCATAGTAGCGTTTGCTGCGCTACCATCTAGTTTCGCGAACAGCTTATAGCGCTAAATAGCGCTAATAGCGTCTTCCCGAACGCACCCTGTCTATAATGCGACCGTTGGGCGCAAAAGTCTCGGGTCTTGGAGCGAAAGTGACGGGTTCATCGAAGGAAGTTAGAGGTTAGATATGTAACCTACACAAGGTAAGTTAGTAAGTATAACACTTATTTATATATTTGTGCATGCTGCATGATGGATTCTGTTGGTCAAGGAGCTATTAAGAACGTAGAAGTAGAGAATTTCAAAATGCTTGGCTAGATGAAAATATCTTTAAAGGATGGTTAGCTCCTCATTCTGCAGAAAATAAAGCGCTTTGTATTGCATGCAATAAAACTATCAGATGTTGCAGAACAAATTTAGTTGAACATTCACAAACGGTCAGACATATCGAGAACATAAAATCTTGTAATTATAAGACTGCTGATAATATTGATACCGAAAATAGTTTGTCACATAAAGATAACGTCAAACGCGCAGAAATTAAATTAGCAACTTTTTTTCCGAGCATAATATAGCCTTTTAATGCGCGGATCATTTATCACCTTTGCTAAAAGACATTTTTAAAGATCCCAAAGTTCTGCAAGATTTTTCACTAGCTCGAAATAAGTGCGCAAATATTGTTAAAAATGTCACTGCAAAACGGGAAATTGAGACAGTAGTAAACCATTTAAAAACTTGTAAATTTTCTATTCTAATAGATGAGAGTACGGATATCTCAGATACTAAATTAATGTGCCTTCTTGTTCGATATGTATCACCTTCGAATAAAAAAATTACAACTCAATTATTAGAATTATTATCTTTAGATGCAAGAGATTGTTCCGCGAATAAAATTTTTGAAGAATTTAAAAAATGCTTAGAAGAAAAACATATACCTATAAAAAATATTGTTGGAATGGCATCCGATAATGCGTCAGATTGGACGCAAAAATTCTTTTATGAGTTGTCTTAAAGAAGAAGTTCCAAATTTAGTAACACTGAATTGTATTTGCCATTCATCCGCGATTGTAGCCAGTAAAGCTTGCAAAAAGTTACCTTCTTCTTGTGAAAATTTGATTAGAGAAGTTGCCACTTATATTTCGGGCAGTGCGAAGAGATGTGCAATATTGGGTGAATTCCAAGATTTTTTTCAAATTAAACGAAAAAAAATATTAAAATTGTCAGAAACTAGATGGCTTTGTTTACAAAAGTGCGTTGTTAGACTCTTAGAAAATTGGGAAGTCTTGAAAAGTTATTTTTTGTTAGCAACAGTAGAAGATAAATTAAAATCCGCGGAAAATATATTACAATATTTAAATGATAATTCCATTAAAGCATATTTGTTGTTTCTCAAATACGCATTAAATTATTTTAATAATTTTAACGCACTATTTCAATCGCGTAACATTTTAATCCATAAATTATACGAAAGCAGTCAACAA
This sequence comes from Temnothorax curvispinosus, assembly GCF_003070985.1. Taxonomy (NCBI): domain Eukaryota; kingdom Metazoa; phylum Arthropoda; class Insecta; order Hymenoptera; family Formicidae; genus Temnothorax; species Temnothorax curvispinosus. Next base: position 5,681 of record NW_020225871.1, read on the forward strand.
GTAATTCAAATACTTTTACTTCGCCAGTGAGTAGTGAAATTACTATATCCTTTGCTGCGACCAAACTGGCTAATATTTATTTAACAAGCACAACGCGTTTCAACCGAGATTCCGGTCCTTCTCAAGTGCGTACAATAAATTAACGCTTGCAAAACACTTCATTATACACAATGTGGCAGCAATAAGTCTACGAACTAAAATACAAAAAAAGTAAAATAATAAATTAACAAACTAAAATGACGTACGAAGAGTAAACTCAGGAAGTGCCGGCAGTTTTAGTTTGTTAATTTATTATTTTACTTTTTTTGTATTTTAGTTCGTAGACTTATTGCTGCCACATTGTGTATAATGAAGTGTTTTGCAAGCGTTAATTTATTGTACGCACTTGAGAAGGACCGGAATCTCGGTTGAAACGCGTTGTGCTTGTTAAATAAATATTAGCCAGTTTGGTCGCAGCAAAGGATTTTTGTAACAACAAGTAATTCGTCAATTAGCCGACAATTTTTTAAAGTACAATTTAGAAAATATTTCAATTTCAGATTTAGATAATAATGTACAACATATAGATAACATACGTATAGGACCGGAATGTGATAGTTTTTTAGAAACATTATCTTTGGAATGCGCGCAAGAAATTAAATTAAAATGTTTGGACTTCTATGTTACGGCAGTTCGAGAAATGCTAAAGCGTCTACCTTATAACAATAAATTTTTTAAACAGTTAAGTTTTCTAGATCCTAAAATTGCTCTTTATAAAAAAAGTAGAAATAAAATTAAATATTTAACTCATATTGCTAAGCAAGTAGAACATGTTAACATATCAGATTTAGCTTTCGAGTGGGACATATTACCATCAAGTTTTGACGAACAACAAAAAATACAGTTAGCTTTTTTACAAATAGATGAAATGTGGAATAATATATTACAATGTAAAAATTTTGACGGGAAAAAGTTGTTTCCAAATTTAGAATTATTAATTGAAGTAGTCCTTTGTTTTCCTCATTCCAATGCCGAGGTTGAAAGAATATTTTCTATTGTTACAGATGAAAAAAGTAAGAAAAGAAATCGATTGTGTAATAATACTCTTTCTTCAATTTGTGTAATTCGATCAAGTCTTCAAGCTAAAAACATTAATTGTATGAAGTTTGAACCTGACGCGAGGCATTTTGAACTGCATAATACGCAAAATTTATATAAAAACCAATGCACATCTGATAATGCTTAATATTTTTTGTATTATTTTGCATAATACTTTTGAATTTTTACATTTAGCTCATCTAACCTATATTTTCTTTCTGCATGCTGCACATTATTATTAATTTTTATTTTATTTTTTAGCGTTTAATTACTATACACATATTAAATGTTTATTTTGTTTTTCAGAGTTTATTTTTCATATATTATCTATATATTTTTAATAAAATATGTGATAAAAATGTGATAAAATAGTAATAAGTGTGTGATAAAAGTCAAAGATGCAATATTTTATTTTGTAAATTATTTTTTATTTCTGTTATTGAACATGTTTTAAAAATTTATTGTAATATGTTGATTACAAATAATTTCATTTTATTACTAAATGTGCTATTTTTCTGTATTAATTTGAAAATTTTTCTACTTATATTAATTTATTACAATATTTATAAAATATGTTTATTTTGTACTTTGGAAATGTATTTTTTTTTTTTTTTTTTTTTTTTATGAAAACTGGTTTTTGGCAGTTTTTCTTACCATTGCAACGAATGTTGGTTTTCTTTAATAATTCTGCCAAATTAAATATCCTATTTTGAGTCATTATTTGTTTTCTTGAAATTATTTCAGCTCCCTTTTCCTTCTTTCAGCGTATCTTTAATTCTATTACTATTAAATATACATTATGATTTATAATAAAATATAAGTTGAAAATATATTAAACTTTTTGCTTTCATGAAAAAAATTTGTTTTCAGGTATCTTTGGCAAAGTGTTAGAATCTAAAACGTCGAAAAATCACTTCTGTACAAAATGTCCGTGTGTGTGTGACGCTTTTGTTGTCCGTTTATGCTCTAACTTTCGTAATTTTTGAGATATCGGGATGCATTTTTTTTAATCGATAGAGTATCATGTAAAGAAGGTAGGATTGAATTTGGCGATGATTGGTAAAACTGCTCTTTTCTAATAAAATTTAGAATTTTTGATGAAATGTTTGTGGTTGCTCTAACTTCCGCAAATTTTAAGATATTGGGCTGTTTCTAATTTTATTATACTAGAACACTACAAGTGCGCGCTACGCGCGCGCTATTTCTTCAATTTTTCATACACACACATATATATATATATATATATATATATTATATATATAAGGCATTCTTTCTCAAAATAGCCACCCCTCTGCACATTTTATTTTTGAAGATAAAATGCTTAAATGCTTAAATGCTTTTTTGTAATTGAGTTTTCAACGGAAATTTTGAGATCTCGCAAAGCATTTTATCTTCAAAAATAAAATGTGCAGAGGGGTGGCTATGTTGAAAAAGAATGCTCTATATATATATAGGTATAATGTATTTGAAGTTTTACGCATATATAAGGTATAGCATTTTTCCTCTCTTAAAATTGCTGTATTAAATCAATTTATTGTTGCATCTTTTCCGCAATGCCGATTGGTTCTTTCATTCGTGAGTGACTGTCATTATATATTTTGACAGTTGTGTGTATCAAGATTAAATTAAAATGCTTCAATGTGTAAAAAATAAAGCAAAATAAGGACATAATTTTCAATGTCATTGAATTTATCATGAGAGGAATTACAAACATAAATGTTTTATTTATTTAAAAATTTATAATAAAGAAAAAATAGGGATATGAATGATATATAATATAAGTATATTTCTGATGCAATTTTCCGCTCTTAAAAAGAGCATGTAAGGGTACATCCAGACAAATTTGTATAGCGCATAAATATAAAGAAATTGATTAGTCCATATACATGTGTATAAGGAATATAACCAATCTATTTCTTTATGCACCCATGCAAGTTTGTCTAGATATGTTCTAAGAGATAATTGTTGCATGCCACTTTTCTACAATAATAAATATTGATTGGTATTCTTACTTGGTTCACATTTATTGCAAAAGTAACTGTTGCAAAAATCATATTTTGATAATTCACAAATGACAGGTTATATTGAGATTGATTTTAGATTGATTTTGATTATCTTGCTCCTTTCTGTTCTCATGTTGACAGAGAGACCAGGTTTTTAGCTTAATTTTACAGAGTGGGTGTTAAGATTGCCCACTCCAACCCTCCTCCTTTCTCAGGCCGGGCTTGGGACCGTCCAAGGCGGAGCTGGAGTTAAAGAAAAAAAGGAAACAAAAAAATATAAATATAAAATTTAAATATGTTTAATGATATAATAATATTATCTTTAATAATGTTCACGTTAAGATTATATATACTTGTACTATTTATAAATATAATATTTTTAATTAATAACATTGAATAAAAACTTTAATATAATAATTTTTATTCTTATAAGTATCGCAGGGATTTTGTGAAATTCGTTTTTCTTCAAAATTCCTAGAAATACTGTGGAGTAAAAAATTAAAATATTGCGGATTAAATAAAAAAATATCTACTTATTCATTATATGGAGTCTGTATCCACTTCTATTTTTTTTCTACTTAAAAATACAATGTTCATTCTTAATATAAAATAGTTCAACATAGGTTTCCACAACTTTTTACGTAAAATTTTTTATTTATATTCCATAATATTTCTAGATATTTTACAAGAAAATAAATTTTACAAAATCCTTGTAACATATGCAATTTGTTGGATTATCCGGGGTTGCGATAGAAAGCAATAGACCTTGATTAAGCCTCAAAAGAATGGAATGTTTATTATATATAGACAGAATTTACTGAGAGATACATTCGTTACGTTCATGCGGTAAGGATGAAGCGGACAAGAAGAAGGGGGGAGAGGCATGATAGGAGAAAACGGAAATAAGCTACCGGGTGCGAGGCTAGTGACCACGCTAATCAAATATAGCTTGACAATTAACGCGATATTGGTATATCTAACCCGCCCCCTTAAATTGGCATGTCCATGTTTGTTCTTCTCCTGGATTGTCCTCCATTCCCATTCCTCGCACGAACTTTTTGTGTTGTGGTCTTTCCAGCGCCTTTGTAAGGATGTCCGCCAACATATCATTCGTCGGAACATGCTCTATCCGCACTTTGCCTGTTGCAATCTTCTCTCTGATGAAATGATGGCGGACGTTTATATGCTTCACCCTATCGTGTGATGTTTAATTTTTGGCAATAAATTTGGCACCTCTATTGTAATCGATGTAAATTTTTGATCCGCTCAATCCTGCAATTTTCAACTCTTTGAACAGACCCTGGAGATGAATGGCTTCCTTCACTGCTTCACTCAGACTGATATATTCTGCCTCCGTGGAAGATAAAGAGATGGTTCGTTGTTTCCGTGACTTCCAAGTGATTGCAGACCTGCCGAATAGGAATACATATCCAGAGTAGGATTTCCGATCAGCTATATCGTTCGCGAAATCAGCATCTGAGTATCCAAACATTGGTCGTCCCGTTTTCTTAAAGTACAACTCGAGGTCCAATGTTCCTGCCAAATATCTTAAAACTCGCTTAGCAGCTAGACAATGATGATTTTGGGGCTCATTCGTGAATTGTGCTAGCCTTGAGACAGTATTTGAGATATCCGGTCTCGTAGCGACTGATAGGTATATAAAAGTGTCCATTAATTCTCGATATGGCCATTTACCTGTAATTGAGACAGTCGTCTCTTTCAGTTTTCTCTTAGAACTTGATTCTGCAGGAGTAGCCACCTTATTGTACTGGTTCATCCCAAAGCGTTTCAAGATGTCCAGAGTATATTCACGCTGGTATATTAACCGCAATGGATTCAGCTTCTTAGTGAATTTCAAGACCTAGACAGAACTTTGCAAGACCAAGATACTTAATTTCAAAACTATCGGTTAGTTTAACTTTAATCTCATTAATCCAACTAACGTGCCTTGTAGCTATTAATATGTCATCTACATAAAGTGTGACAACAAGTATATCCCCGTTACGATGTGAGACAAACATACAGGGTTCTTCAGCTACGGGCGTTAGTCCTATACTTAGCAGTTTTTGCTTTAACTCTTCATGTCAATCTCGTCCAGCTTTCCGAAGTCCATATAAAGCCTTCTTCAATCGACATACACTCTTCTTGGCGCATATCTTGCTCAACATATTGCTTGCCTTCTCTCTAACAGTTGACTCTACCTTACGGTGATCTTCTGCAACACCTTCTTCAGCATACCAGGAACTTCCATAATTACTTTCTCGCGTAACGGAGCATTTAAGTATGCAGTTATCACATCAAGTTGATGTATCTTCAGTCCGTACTCCACAGATAGTGCCATGAGAAATCTGATGGATTCCAGGCGTGCGACCGGTACAAAAGTTTCCTCATAGTCTACTCCGTATCGTTGACTATATCCTTTAGCCACTAGTCTGGCTTTCCGCCTTTGGACCGTTCCATCAGGAAAATATTTATTAGTCAGAACTAATTTACAGCCAATGACATTCTGATGTCTCTGCTTGTTAGTAATTTCAAACGTATCGTGTTTAATCAAACTGATGATCTCTGACATTATGGTTTCCTCCCATTCCTCTCTTTCTTTGCTTGCCATTACCTCACATAAATAAAATTCTGCAGCCCTTGCGAAGACATCAAGCACCATTTCTCGCCTGTGTACGCCTGTTCAACGACATCTGTGTGTATTATTTCAAATAATTCCGAACATGGTAATGCACCTTTTGGAAATGGTAATGTGATCATCTTACCTCGAGCGCATATCTTGCACACCGACAAGTCCTTTGAATGCTTCTCGAGTCCATCTTGTCCATAGATATCACGCAGCACCTTTATCAAATCCTTTTGATTGAGATGGCCCATTTTCTCATGCCAGGTTTTTAAGTCAGCGTTCTTCTGGGTGCCTAAAGCACTCGAAGCTTGATTATGATAAGTATCTAAGTAATATAAATTTCCCTTACGTTATGCGAACATTGTGATGTGTCCTCTCCCATCAATGACAATTGCTCTGTTCCTATCAAAAAGCACCTTATGACCTTTCTGAGTGATTTTAGAAACCGAGACCAGGTTATTTTTTAAATCCGGTACGAAAAGGGTGTTCTTTAGCTCAATGTTAGTCATCTTTTTTTCCCCATCAGGAATCGATGATCTGACGACTAATACCGACTATCTCTTCTATCAATGACTGTCGACGTGTTGCTAGCTAGGTTTAGCTGTCCTTGTACTGATGAATCCAGATTTTGAAATATATAATCGTTCGTCGCCACATAGATGTGACGTACATCCACTATGTAGGATCCAGCCTTGTGTATCTAGTGGTTTACACACTCGAGATGCTGCCATATAACATACAGCATATGATTCATCGACGGCATTAGCTTTCTGTTTCGAATCTTCAGACTTTTGCGGAGATTGCTTCCCCTTTTTCTTATCTGGGCATTCCGCTATCCTGTGTCCATAACGTACCCATAGCATCGAAACTTTGGTTTTTCTGCTGCACCTGACTTTCCTTTGTTATTCGCACTCTGAATCCGCTTCTTCTGTCCTCGATTCTTCCAACGATTCAGTGCTAGACTTCCGGATCCTTGAACCAAATCTACTTGACGTCTGAGCTGGGTCTCTTCCAGAATTTTAATTTTCAATTTATCCAAAGGCATTACTTCGTCTCGACTCTCCATGGCACACCTGAAATCTGAGTATGACGGAGGTAGACTGCATAATTCAATAATGGATTCAAACTCACAGTCTATCACCACTCCCATGGCTTTCAGTTTCTTCAAAATGTCAAAAAGACGATTTAAATGAGCCTTAACATCGCCTCTTACTTGCAGTCTTAGCATCCAAAGCTCCTTCTACAAGGTCGCCTTCCTCGCTGGACCTCTTGACGCATACGTGGATTTGAGCTTCAACCACAAGTTTCGCGATGTCTTACATTCACTCAATCCTTTTACTTCATCAGGATGTATTGCCAACAAAAGAGTAGACTTGGCCTTTCTGTCATTCCTTATCCATTTCTTTCTTTCGGCTTCTCTTGCATCTGCTCCGGCTCCAGCAATTGAGTCAGGTAAAGCACACTCTCCACTTGCGTACTCCCAAAGATCATTATTACACAGAAGAGCTTCAGCGTGTATTTTCCACGACTCGTAATTATCTTCTCTTAGATAATGAATCTTATTTGAATTCAATTCACTGCTATGACTTCAGTGACAGTAATCTCTTCGACTTCACTCTTTACAATAGCTACAGATACAGCGGATTTTCTATCCCCCGTGAAAGCCAGTTTAAGTTATATTTGCAACGGACTCAGATATTGATTGAGATCGACGTCGCCACTGAGCTCATAACCTGTTGGATTATCCGGGGTTGCGATAGAAAACAATAGACCTTGATTAAGCTTCAAAAGAATGGAATATATAGACAGAACTCATTGAGAGATACATTTTCCAAATAGCCAAATGCTAGTAGAATGCGGACAGTATGCCAGCAGATCCAAGCATGACCGTCGAGCAGATTCCTGTTCCCTACGTCCTTACTAAGCTTATTTTCTAGCAGCACGATCTGCTGCCTACAACGTAATCGCAGAAACGTGGCAGAAATAGATCGTGTACAACATGCAGTCACAATGTGATAGTAAAAATGTAGTAAGAATTAGGCATGGCTTACCATATGAATAACCATATAATAACAGCAAAAACATAGCAGAAATAGTGCATAGCCTGCTGTCACAATATGATGGCAAAAATATAGCTAGAACAGAACATAGCTCGAATTATAACGTTCTGGTTATTATATATAATTTATTCCCTTATTCCCGTAAACAATATTTCAGTAGGAAGAACTGTTTTTAATGACAGTAATTATACTATCAATTCAAAAGTATGACTTATTATAAGGGTGGACTTCCCGATACAACTGATACAAGTTGTGCAGTACCGTAATTTATATACCGTTCTTATACCATTTTGAGCGTATTTTAAGTACGAGAAAAGATGCCATCTAACGACGATGATGAAATTTACATAAAGAGCAAATCTTACATGATACGTGCTGTGGTTCTATTATTATTTTCTGACGTTAGACCATGCGACACTTCTGCTGCATTTATGCTGTTACTGTCTGAGATGGCAGGGCATGCTCGATTTCTGCTCCGTTTTTGTCATCACAGTAAGCTCTCTGATATGCTCAACTTCTGACGATTGTCTGCCTATACGACCTGATGTTATTCTATACTTGATTTTAGTCTGCTTCTTGTCGACATATCCCAGTCAGAAATGTAACCTTGATTCAAGGTTAATTCAACGTCGATATGGTTGACAGCTGGTTGAGTCGATAAGAAAGTCGATATTCCTGCAATATCGATCATGTCCAGTGTCGATTCAAGGTTGATTCAACGTCAAAGCGATTAATAGCGCTGTTTTGAGTGCGCACTTATAAAATTCGATCAATTTAGATTTTAATCCTAAAAAATATTACGACATTGTTTATGTAAATTGTACAAAATAATTTTATGGACGTTTAAGAAATGGCGTACCGAGTCGAAATTTTTCTCCTATTTTCGACCTCAATGTTCAATATAACACCTACTTTCGACCAAAATATTCGACCTAACACCTACTTTGATACTATAAGCAGTCACATCACCCTATTTTGAACCTCTTCAACCTCTGGCTCCTATTTAGAATCTGACAATTCTGTTTGAAAAGAAATCATGCTCCTACTTTAATGTTCCTAACGTTTTCTTAATTTATTTATTGCATTTAGTTTATTTTTATTATTATAGGTTTATTATATTTGCGATTAAATATTATATATGATTTATTAAACGTTTATAATAACGTTTATAATAAATGTTTATAATAACGGTTTTCTCTATTTATTAATTTAATCAAAAATAGTATAAACAAAATTAAAAGGAATTTTATTAGGTTAATAATAATAGTTTTATTATTGATAACTAAAAAAAATTATTTTATATATGACGTATAAATAATTATTTATATAAAATTGTATTTTTCTATATTATTTTTTCCTTCTTTCTCTCTTTTTTCTTTATTTATTAAAATAATTCAAAATAAAATTAAAAGAATGTGTGTATGTATGAGTACGCATGCGTATATGTGCAACTAAAGGTAGGAAATTTTAAATATATACAAAACTATTACAAAACATCTTTCTTTTTGTTATTACTTCTTATAATTACTTATCTTCATATATTTACATATTACTAAATTTACGATAATTGAATATGGACTGGTATTTATTTATTCAAGCTCTTGCCCAATCAGCAGACAATGTTTTTTAAATGTGTTTTTAATATTCATTTGTTATTAATTATACATTTGTACAATTCATTGTAAAAATAATATTTATTTAATGTTTATTAAATATTTATTTCACATTGATTATTTATTTGAAGTAATAATTTAGAAAAAATATTTATTAAACGTTTATTTAACGTTTATTTAATATTTGTTTTACATTAGTAAGTTATTTGCAATAAGTTAAAAAAACATTTATTTAACATTTATTCGACATTATTTTAATATTTATTTTACATTAACTATTTATTTGCCATAATGAATTGAAAAAACATTTATTTAACATTTATTCGACAGTAATGTAATATTTATTTTACATTAATTATTTATTTGCAATAATGATTTAAAGAAACATTTATTTAACATTTATTTAATATTAATTTAATATTTACTTCAGATATTGCGCTCAAATTCCTTCACGTTTTGCAAACGCCCGATCGTTTCATTCAGATGTAGATGGCGCGACGCGTGAGTCGCCACTTTCAAAGCGCCCCCACTCCTTCCTCGCTCGGCTCGCTCTCGTTCAGTCAGTTCAGTGTCATGGCCGCTCTTGCTGCGTTTCTTCGGACGAGACGAGTACGTTTTCCTTCTTTCGTAACTGATTGAGCTAAGCGGCACATATTCTGGAGACCAACCGAGCGAGATTCGACTTCCCAAGGAGAGCTCACCGCCAGGAAAAGGAGAGCTGCGGCAGCTCGCGCCCGAGAGGGAGAATTGAGGCGAGGAGTCCGATCCAGCGAGCAGGGCCCTTCCGATATTCTCATTTGGGACGCCATATTGGAAGATCGACATTGTTCGTAGTAGTACAAGGAGCACTGCAAGGTTAATCTCGTCTTGAGATCTTGGAATTGCTCTTATTCTTGTTACTCTGGTTTATATTTTGGCCCTAGAATTTATCTCGTAGACAAATGCAGAGGCCCCCCTCTCTTTTCTTCTCTTTTCTTTTCTTACTTTGATTTCAATCGGTAATCCAGACTCCTTAATTCCGTATTATTAATATTATTTGTTAAATGGCATTTGTGATATGCGATTAGTTATTTGGTATTAAGGTATTAATTTTAAGTTTTATTAGTATTAAGATATTTCATTTTAAGATACTCACAATCAGTATCAAGACATTTTTCAATTTTAATTTTAATTTTGTTGAAACTAAATTTTAATTTTAATTTTTATTAAGATACAATACGTATATTGTTTTAAATGGTTAAAAAAAATTTTTTTTTTCGTTATGATATAATATGAGTTTAATTTAGATAGTATGCAAGAGTACATGAACAAGTAGATAAAAAAGTGTAAACAAATAAATATATGTTCCTTTGTACCTTAGAAACAAACGTGTGCGATCTCTTAGATTTTTTGTGACTCTCCCCCCTATATGCTATTTACCACATTATCATATTAACATGCTCTATGTCATGTATATTATCGGTGACTTGCAGTGGAGTTTTTATTTAAGTTGTGTTTCATATGGTTAATAAAAAAAAATTTATTATATAAATTTTATAACATTATTAATTGTGATACATGTATGTCTATATGTATCTGATTAATTAAAATTGTGATTAATTAAAATTAAAATTAACAATGTTATAAAATATTTTGCGGTAATATTTTTTTAATATTAAAAATCTTAGATTCTAAATAATAAATCTAGATAAATATTGCATTTAACAGAGCAACGAGATACGACAACATAAGTCAAAGTCACAACCGTATCTCGTTGCTAAATTTACCAAAACCTATACTATATGAATTATCGATGATGTACGTGATATGAAACATGTTTCATTACGATTTAAAAAGTAGTAAAAATTAATACATTGATAATAAAATGTACTACAATAAATGTTTTCTCCAATAGTCCTAATAAAGTATTCTTTTGAATTCAGTAAATATTTTATTAGGTTTAGAAAATTTGTTTCAATTGGATGAATATTTTTTTCATTCGAAAAATATTAACTGAATTAAAAAAATACTTTATAAGGACTACTGGAGAAAACATTAATTAAAATTTAGTACATTTTTCTATCAGTGTAGGATCTAGAGGGTTTTAGGAGGTTTAGGAGGGTTTTACCGATAACTCCTCTTTTAAACCTCAAAATGGGAAACAGTCCGTTTTCTGCCGTTTTCAGGCACAAAGTAGGAGCTAAGTACAATACAATTAGAACCTATCAAAATCCTTTAGAATCCTGAGATGTGAAAAATAAGAGGTCGAAAGAAGGAGTAAAATTTCGACTCGGGATTGCGCGATCAATCACATATGTATAAATAATATATATAAATTTTACATTTAGGACCTATCCAGACAAACACTGCATATATAAAAAAATATAAAATATATAATATACTATATTTCAATCGAATTTCAACCTTCGACGTTGAAACGACGTTGAAACGATAAGTTGAATAGTCGGTGATATTTTATACGCTTTCGACGTCGAATCGACCAGAATTACGACGTTGATTCGACATTCGGTTTTCGACATTGATTCAACGTCGAATCAACTAATCATTTCTGACTGGGATTATATCAACACGCAATACTTAAATTTTACTGTTTCTATGCTGACATATTCTGCTTCATTTTTGCATTATTTCTGGCATCATATTATGACGTCAAATTCTGCTAGAGTTCTATTTTATTTCTACGCACATTATCTGATACGGCAGATCATGCCATGTTATTGCTAAAATTATGCCAGTATAGCTTACGGCACACAGTTTGTAAAGTCTGCTAAAGGTTATCTGGCGTTACGTCCATGCGGTAAGGACGAAGCGGACAAGAAGAAGGGGGGGGTCTGATAGGAGAAAATGGAAATAAGCTACCGGGTGCGAGATTAGTGACCACGCTAATCAAATATAGCTTGACAATTAACACGATATTGGAATATTTAACACAATTTATAAATATTTAATTTAAAAATAATGTTATTAAATTCTTTCTATTTAATTTATTTACCGCATATACCCTTTTTTCTTACGTACTTACATTTTTTTGTTACGTAATGTGTATTAAATATATATTTCTTTGTATACATAGTTTTTAACATTTCTATTATCTCGTTGATTAGATAAACTTGTAATGCTTGCCAAGAACAAACTCGCGAAAAAGCAACATAAAGTTGTCCGTGGTTAAAGACATCTTTGCGAAGATCTATTCCTAATCTGTCAAACGTCTGTCCTTGTGATTTATTAATCGTCATAGCAAAAGCTATCTTAATTGGAATTGTCTTCTTTTAAACGTAAAAGGATATACATTTTCGCAATACAATGTTATACGATTTAAAAAAACAATATCTCCCGTTTTGTCACCCGTTAAAATTTTACATTTTAGTAAATGATCTGCAAGTTCTATAATCATTAATCTGGTATCATTGCACAATCCTTCATTGATATTAAGATTTCTAATTAACATAATGATACAATTTGGTCTTAAACGCAATTCATGAGGAAGTAGAGATGATGGAGATAAACTATTTAAATATTTTGGTAATAAAGATTCACCAATATCACCATTATCACCGCAATTTACAGCGCTATCTACACTTGTATAAATTCGTTCATTGGTTATATTTAATAATTCAACAACTTGTTTATTAATTTCATCTACATCGATATTCCTTGCAGAAAGTATTGCACATTTAGCTACTTTATCAAAATCTTTTTTTTGTATTAAATCGCCATATATATCTGTGACAATATCTGTATCAAATGATGCTATACAACATTCAGGAATTTGTATATTATCATTAGAATCATTTAACTTCCCATCTCCCATATCTATTAAAAATTTTGCAAATTCAATTTCTTCTGGAAGAACTCGCATGTTTTGTGTTAAAGAAAAATTTGTAAAATATTTCCAGGTGGAACTAAACTTAATGGAAAGATTTATAATTTCACTTCGAGTACCTCGTTCTTTAATCGGAAGAAGTTGTCTAAAGTCAGCACCTAATATGACAATTTTTCCTCCAAATGGTAAATCATTACTCATAATATCACGTAACGTTTGATCCATAATATCTAAAGCATATCATGGTGCCATCGGTGCTTCGTCTCAAATAAAGATGTCTATTTTTTTTAAATATTGAGCTTTCTTAGATTGAATTTTAATGGCAGATGATGAATCAGCAAATAATGGAACTGGTAATCCGAAAGTTTTATGAACTGTCTTTCCAGCAGGAAGTAACGTTGCTGCGATGCCTGTGAAAGCCATTGTACATACAGATTTATTTCGAATTTTGGCTAAGTGATAAATAGTTGTGTATATAAACGTTTTACCTGACCCATCTGGACCATTAATATAAAAACAATGGCTATTATGACTATTGTTATCTAATCTGTTTAATATTAAATCAACTATTTCTTTTTGCTCCTTATTTAATTGATTATATTGCCTAGTTCCAACTTCTATACTTTGTTCAAGTATTACATAACTTTCTTCTTCGTGATCTTCTGTCATTTGTTCCATTTGTGGAAAATCAGCGAAACTTTTACCTTCTGCAGAAAGCATAGCGCCGATTTGTTCACAAGCTTTTTTTTGTCCTTGTAATATACCAAAATGTTGTGCATAATCTTCTGACATTGCTACTTTAAAACTTTCCCAGAGTTCTTCAGGATGTAATGGCTGACAATGTAATAAAATACGTATGAATAATTTACGAAGTTGTCGTGGCATCATCCATCCAACAGCTTCATTCATAGCTCGTATCCATTCATCATCATCTTCAATTAGGCCTAAAGCCAAACATGTTTCTGAAAATGTTTGATAAACTTCTCCATTTATAGTTTTTAAATCGTTAAAACTTGTAGCTTCTTTAACAGTAAGTAACATTAATCGTAAGTGAAATAATTCTATTTGTGTTGGACTAACAGAATACATTCGGCCTATGCACTTATAATAATTATTACGTTTAACCCAATGCGATATATTTCTATCATTAATTTTTTCTTTTTTAAAAGTATAATAATGTGGAATATCTACATACAAATATTTTGTGCTTTAACATCGCGTAAATTTAATGCAAAATAATCTATTAACATAGTGACTTGATTTAAAGCAGAAGTCATTGCATCTTCAATAGATTCATTTTCGATGATAACATTTTGTTCATTAGGTAAATGAACTGGTAAACGTATTATAGCGTGACTTTTATCTTGTAATTTCTTACCGTATACGCCAGCTAGCTTCTACAGGTCCAACATAACGTGCTTCAATATAATCACGTATCTCATCATGATCTATAATTACATTTTCTGTTATTGGTTCAATTGTTATAGCCGCAGCATCATGACCTTTATAAATATATTTATACAAATATTTAACCGATTTAATACTGGAAACTATTTCGACGTTAATATGGCAATTAAATGTAATTGATAATATAGGACAGTATGGAACAACATATCGATTATCAATTATGTATCCGTTGGGTCTTTCAAAAGTCTTTCCAGTATCTCGTCGACGATAATATGGGTAGGCATCTTCATCCATTCTGGTTGTTTCTAGAAACGCTTTCGGATAATGTTTCGAACATTGTCCATCTATTAAACACCAATCGCCACAAGGCCCGTGAATCATATGTCTCATGACTATATCATGTAAATTACGATTCTCACTTGGATCAGGAATTTCTGCAGATATATATTTATCGACAATTTCTGGAGTTGTTACTTTAAAATTGTGTTTTAAAGTTATCAATATATGGATATGTGGCAAACCACGTTTTTGGAATTCAATAACATACATATGCTGCAACTAAACCAAAAAAATTTTGTTTAGTAATTAAATCTTAGTTTTTAAAGAAATTAGTAGTAAAGAAGTTAGTTTAGTAAAGAAATCTTTCAAAATTTATATATATTTTTAATTTTCAGATTCAGAATAAGAAAACTGCTTGAGAATGCAACGTTCTTGCTTTGAAGAAAATTCTTGCTTTGTTAAAAATTTTAATAATGTTGAATGTTTAATGTTTGGTTAATTTTTTTAATGTTTATCAAGTATCAATTATATGCATATGTATTAGGGTGTGTCATTTTGGAGCAACTTTTTTTTTCATTTTACAAATAGCATATATACTTGCAGAAAGGTAAAATAAGATACCTATTAAAATTTTAGTCCTTAATATTAATATTAAACGACCTGTTAATATTAATATTAAGGGCTAAAATTTTAACATGTATCTTATTTTACCTTTCTGCAAGTATATATGCTATTCGTGAAATTAAAAAAAAGTTGCTCTAAAATGACACACCCTAATATGTATACTATATATGTATACTTATATAGTAAGAAGACTTAGAGCAGAGACTATAATAATTTAAATATTTTGCACAAAAAAAGTTTTGCATAAAAAATGTTCAATATTTCAAAGATATTACAGTCAAATTCTGTAAATGTTATTTCTATATATCTAAATAATTAAAAAAAAAAATCTTGTATTCAAATATAATTAAATAATTATTCTCTGGATTTAAACTTTATTTGTTAATGATTATTATTGGATGATTATGTGTTATATCGTAAAAGAAATAGTAGCAATCATATTTTAATGAACTTTTACATGTAAAAGGGAGAAATGTGTATTTATATTTTAAATATAATTAGATACATACACTATATAGATACATTAAGCAATATTTAAATTACTTATACAATTATTGTCTCGCTGTCTTATCTGTATTTGTATGGAAATACTTACACAATCTTTATCGGCCGTATGTCCAACGTTTATTCCATTGCTGTGATTAACTGATATCGTCGATATAGTATCCGCCATTGTAATAACGTTAACAAAAAAGATATAATAAATAAATGTTTAAATTGTCTAATTTATTCAATTAATTGAACATTTAATAAATATCATACAAAGATCGAAATGACAGGAACTAAAATTAGCAGTGAAAAAATCTCTTAATATTTTTAATATATATTATATATTAATTAAATTCGAACAACTCGCTGTCACAAAATTCATGTTTTACAACGCGCAACACTTGTACATACACACCGAGTAGTTCTTGCGAGACACCGCACATGACCTCGTTTTATAACTTTTGTTTCCTCGCCTTTCGCGAGACATTCACAAATTTATTTCCGTGACATCACTATATTTACATATTATTCCTATACTATTCCACACATTTCTATATACTTATAATTTTCTGCTTATAAAAGTATAAAAAACTTGTTTGTCAAAGGTGTTGTAAAACAGACCACAATGTGACTTTGTTAACGTCAAAGAAATTACAAGTAAGTATGAATAATTTTTCCTTGTAAGAATAAAAAAATTTAGCATGCGGTATCTTAACAATCGTAATCTAGTATGCTTGCGGTGAGAGATTAAAAGCCTCAATAGCTCATTTTATTTGTCACACTTTTAATTTGAATGTGTATCTCTTACATGTATACAAATTTATATAACATAAAAATTTTGACGGGTATAAAGTACTATTACATTACATTCAGAATATGTGATGGATGAGGAAGTCTAAATATAGATGTTGCGAATATAAAACATAAATGTTTTCTAATACGCATGATAACCCATACTTTGACGCAAAGTCATACATTCGAACTCATCAATTTTCAAAGTATTCGTCTTCACTTAATATTTTCCTCGAGTTGAATCTGCGTTTTGAGTAAGAAACATAACGACGCACCTGCCTGCAACATATATCTCTCAATAATAAAAGATTACTGTTTGCGCAAAGTTTATCAAATTAGTGTTATGAATGTTGGAATTGTACAGTTAAGATTATCTACAGCAAGCCACGAAACAGATGTCACAAACCTCGCAGAACATTCGTTGGAGGTTTGCCGCGACATTCTGCAATTCGTATAGCTCCTTCACGAGATTGACTTCGACCAAGTCCTGGGTGAGTTCGTTTCCTGGACGTTGACATCGATGACTTAGCCTTGTATGAACCAGAGCCATGTAACCTTTTTTATCAGCTATTGACTTTTTTATGTATGTGATATTGCTTGTCATGACAGTAACCTGTTTTATGATCTACAAAGAAAATTACAATAAAATTATAAGACAAGTAATAGCAAAACTTTTGAATTAAGGTAATAAAAAGCTTAAAATGGTTATTTATTTTCCTCGACTGTTCAAACTTCTTTCATCAAAAATTAATCAAAGATATTTTTCCAGAATAGATATTAATAGTCGTATCCTTTTCCAATGCCCGTTTATTAGAAAAGGATGCGACGCTTCAAAAATATTATTATAAAACTAAACAACAAGGAATAGATATTAATAGTCGTATCCTTTTCCAATGCCCATCTTTAAAAAAGGATGCGACTAAGAATTCTATTGCTTGTTCCTTATTTTTTGCATTGTGTCCGATTCTTACGCTTTGAAAATATTATTATCAAACTTACCTCTCTCTCTCTCTCTCGATTATCTCTCTTTCTCTTTTTTTCTCTTTCTGTCCCTCTACTCTCCTCTTAAGTAAAGATGATTACATGGATCTTTCCGTTACAAATCACCCTCACTCACGCTAACCACGCGTCATGCGTCATCCCTCACGACACACATTGACACGTGACGAGGTTAAAATATAGATAACATTTAATACGAAGTAACGCGCGCAACGCATCGAGATAACCAATCAGCATCGCGGTAAAAAGGCAACAATAAATTCGACTATCGACTTAACACGGCAATTTTAAGATAGGATTCTTCAGTTTTTTCTACCTCTATTTTATATACAATTTAAGATTTATATCAATTAGAAACAAAGCCATGCGATCCAAGCCTAGGTCTTTTTGGCAGCCTTATATTAGTTTGTGTATACATATATACTATATACTATATATATATATACACATAAATTTTCCAAACTACTGCGCGCCGATTAAATTTTCGGACTTAAAACACCATAA
This sequence comes from Temnothorax curvispinosus, assembly GCF_003070985.1. Taxonomy (NCBI): domain Eukaryota; kingdom Metazoa; phylum Arthropoda; class Insecta; order Hymenoptera; family Formicidae; genus Temnothorax; species Temnothorax curvispinosus. Next base: position 23,977 of record NW_020225871.1, read on the forward strand.
TTGTTAGAATTAAAAACCATTCCCTCCCCCGAATTAAATCGACTCGATTTAATTAATCGGCGCGCAGTAGTTTGGAAAATGTATATGTGTATATATATAGAAATACCCCTCGCGAATGCGCTGTTAGTTCGTTCCGGCCATCCATGTGAAGACACTGCGCTCTGCAAGATTTTCTGCTTATTCACTGTAATTTTGCTGGTAGTTTCGATAAGAGGTGAGTAATATAATATTTACATTACAGAATTAAATTTGACGCATGTGATAGGCTAAAACACTATAAAATTAGATTGCAAAATGATTTTAGAAACACACGTTTCTTTAATATATATTTTAAGGTTGTAAAGTGAAATGATTGAGTTTGATAATTTTGCGCCCAAAGTTGAAATTTTGAGATTGATTGAATTTTGGAGACTGATAAAATTTTAAAGTTGTTTTTGTAATTCATAGACAATAGGTATAACGATAACTGTGTGTTAAGAGTTACCAAGACTGTTTAGTTTACAATGTAAGGTGCTTACAGAAAAAATCATTGCTTAAGTTTTGATTTGAATTTATAATGATCGTTATTTGTTAACACATTCACTTATTTTTATATGTAGGTACTTACTAGACGATATTAATGCATAAATATAAAAAAAAACATTTTGTTATTGTTTCTACTTCATGTCACTGGCTAAAGCCAAAGTAATTTTTATAGGCACGATATTATCACACCAGTTCGGTAATACCGCGTTTTCTCATTTTTTGGAAAATTGTTAATATTTTAATTTGTGTTTAACTTTGAAGATTATTACTACTATATATAAATAACCAAATAAATTACCTATCTAAAACTGCACATTTTGTTTTTTGAAACATTTCTAAGCTTAGATATACGCTTCAATTCTTAGGGGCTCGGTAATATCCAACTCCCTACCATATGCGCCGCGCATGCGCGAAAAACCGGGCCAGATTCACATCAGATCAACAATATTTTTACGCTGGAAATGCTTTCTTGGTATCTCGGCGTGAATCTGAGTTGCTGTTACACGATAATCAAAGAACGATCTTTGGAATAATGTAGAGATGTAAAAATAATTAATAAACATAAAAAAATTGCAGTAAAAAATTATGTTGATCCCTCTTGCAGAAATTTTCATGCTTTGACCTATACTAAAGCCGGGATTTAGTTGCACATTTCGGGCCGATTCCCAAGGCGACGCCGACGCCTTTTATACCCCCATTACCGCTCGAGGCTCAGCGGCCGAGCCGCCGATCGCTCACGTGACGCGTAATCTCAGGCGAAATATTCTCGCTATTTGTAGAATAAATTTCAATCTACTTTTGTTTTATATGATTCACGCTTGTTGAAGTATAAAAAATTGAAATTTATACATGTAATATGTGTATATAATGTATGTGAAGTACAAGAGGGTGGCAGTGTAGTCTTGTGGTAAAGCGCCAGACTCGTAATCCCGAGGACCCGGGTTCGAGTCCACCTGACCACAGGAATTTTTAATTCCAAACTGCCACCCCCCGCACGACTGGGGCTCGTGCGGAGAAACTGGGCTATCTTTCGGAGGAGAAATGGATGGTGGTCTTTTCATTGATCATTTCTTCTATATCCGCGATCAGCTTTGTGTTGGTCTTGTTCAGAAATTAAATTTGAAATTGGTCGTCAAGCTTGGGGAGCTTGGGGGTTTTTTTTTATTTTTTATACTTCAACAAGCGGCGTTTTTATTAAATTACTAAATTATTTTAAAAAAATGAACATCGACGGTGGCTACAATAGTAATTTTTTAATCTCTGTAATTAAACTAAGCAAAATCTTCTTATTTTTCGTGACGCAAGGGCGGCCGTACATCTTCTCCTAAAAACATAGTAACCGCGTCTTCGCCACCATCAGAATACGATTTCTTTAGAGAGTCGATAGTTACACCAGCCTTCGCCATTTTCGTAAGCATTCTTGTGGATACTCCCCCCTTCAGGCAATCCAAACCATGCCTGTTTACTTTAGTTTTAGCAGCTTCCACCTGTGTCATAAGTACCGAGTGTACAGTCACGGAATTGGATCGTAGTTTTTTGTTGTTGATGCCTACACACTCAATTGTATTGGACAGCATCCTAACGTCTACTAAACTATTATGATTACCATCGGCAGCCCTGCTCCCCACTAAATCCTCAGCCAAAACCGATTGACGAAAAGACTTTTTAGCTTTTATTCTTTCTGGTAGTTTTTTCTTCAAAAGAGGCAAAGTATCGCAGAATCCAAACACCACTGATTGAAAGTCTTGCAACAATCCCAGAGATCTCAACTCGTTCAACAGCATAGGGGCATCAAAACGTCCGCCATTATGGGCAATGAGGATTACAGGATCAGGTGTCAAGAAGTCGATGAAAGATTTCAAGGCCAGCCTGCGCGGCATGGTTCTCATCTTTTCCCCATTTCGAAACAATTCTCCATCATCCACACTCAACCCTAGGGGAGATAGAAACGGTTTCATTACTATTTAAAAAGCTCTTGTTTTTTTACCACTAAAGAATATCGTCAACACAAATTATACCTGTCAGAGAGACGCACTCGGTGAAAAGCCATGTGAGGGCACAATGAAAGCGTTGAATTTTTGCAAACCGAGTTTGGCGGAGACTTGGACGATTTCGGATGTTTTCGATAGCCCTGTTGTTTCTAGGTCAAAAAACGCTAAGGCAGTGGTGCTCGGAATTGGAGTATTTCGAATCAAGTAGCTATTATCGAGTTCTACAAACGTATTGAAACCACATCCAAGAATGGAGCAGCGGTCCCAGCAGGGAAAGTCTACCACGTAGCGTAGCGAGCGGAAATTTCCACGCGAGAACTAGCGCACACGATAAACAAATGATAGATAAATCGTAAACACCGAGGAATGCATGTAAAAACTGAGCAAATACGCAGTTCGAGCATAACAAGTCGCGAAGTGGGGGTAACCGCGGCGCAGTGGGGAGCGAGAGCGAGCATCGCTGCTCGAGGCAGTCTCTCAAATATAGCGTTAGCGTACAGACGCATCTAGCGAAAGTATAGTACTATCGGGAACGAAAGGTCTCTCGAATACGGAGATAGAATACGGAGATAGTTATCGGTTATACATTACCATCGGGAACTCCGTTACGCGTTAACAACTCGTGCAACATTTGCGAGCGGTACTGAGATACCAGGCATAGAAATTGTAGTGCACCGTCGTGCGGAGATTACCATATTGTAAAACTGAAAACATTCGACGATCTAAAATAAAAGATTTGTTATTTTGGAAATATAGTCTCGAAGTGATTGAACATACTTACCTTCTACTTACCTTGTCCATCGGCGATGATCCATCGTTGTCCAGCGGTGATCCGGTATGCGGCGAAGCGATGATCCGGGGAAGCTGATCCAGCGGCGGCGATGATCCATCCGGGGCAGGAACCTGAAAATAAGAAGAGTCATTAGAGTAGTGTTAATATTCGGGGCGTCAATCCACAGTACCTTCTCGATAGTAACAGGTCAAACCGAGTGGCGACCGTTCGATAGGAAGAAAATTAGCGCGAATCGTGGTCTCAAATAATACCGTCCGGTTACAACCCTTCTCACAGAAGATACACCGTTTATTTCTAGTTGCATAGCCGATAACTAATTTATTCTCGGATCCGATCCCGATGCCATGAGCTGAAATACGCCCCAATAACCAAGCGTCCTAGCACGACAGCGCACGCCGTGCTCAGCATATCATGCAAACATTATGCTGTCACTGTGTCACTTTTAAACAATAAAGCAGACAGCGCTAGCACGGTGCTATTGAGACCGCGCTCTTCGCGGTCGCCGCGTCGTTTAATGAGCCGTTCACCTGGTGTAGTCCTCCGCCGATTGTCGGAGCCTCAGCTTTGCGCATTACAGGGGGACCAGGCGGCAGCAGAGCCGGAGCAGCAACAGGGGAGCAGGTGCAGCCCCAGCAACCAGGGAGGCGGTTCTCCCAACAATGCCGCCGACGCACAGTGGAGTATTTATTTAAAAAACCTGGCCAAAATTCAAAAATATGAATTGTATTTAACATAGAAAAAAATCTTTTTTTTGTTGTTCTGGATAGTTGAAAAATCCAAAAAAAAGTGTCAGTGATGTCACACTCTACACTGCGCCGCAAGGGGGCGCCAAAAATGGCCAATTTTTTGAATTAAGAAATATTGTTTTTTTATTATTCATGTTACTGAGTATTTTGTACGAATTTGGGACAAAATTTATAAGTGTATGTTGTAATTTTGATAATGGACGAACAATGTAAAGGTATGTATTCTTACAAAATGGTATTCTCATGCACTCTTAGTTCAAAATACATTTTTCTCAATATTTTAGGTTATGTGTCGGGTGTTGTCGAGTGCTAAACTTTGAAAATAATTAAAATTTAGCTTTTTAAGAACCTATTAAAACAAAAAAAACTTCCACATCTATCCCCGAATGTATTTAAAAATGCGTTTAAATATTACTGTTTTTTGTATCAAAATATTATATATTTGTTTTTTTAGAGTTTACCAGAAGAGAGCTTTATCAAATAATTAAGAAAAGTACTGAACGATTGACAGATGACAAACTTATTGCTCTGGAAGACGAATTTATTAAAAAAACTCAATGTCCCGAAGAGAAAAAATCGGAATTTCGTCGTACTCTGCGATACTTCAAGTCGGACTTTAAAAAAAAATGGGTAGCCTCAAACTATATGGAAGAACGCTTTTTGATGAACAATGAGAATTGGCTCAATAATTCGATTCAATTGCGCACGTGGAAAACAATTAAAGCGGGTCGACCAGTGAAAGATTTTGAGGAATCAAGTGACCGAAGCAAACGTCGTAAAACTCAAGATCTAAGAAAGCAGGCACCTGTCGAACAGTTGACGTACGCAGTTTGTATGAGTCAAAGAGCAGCAGGCAATAACGATGTGTCTTAGATTATCAAAGATATAACTGTCAGTCCCACAAGAGCGAAAAAATTTCGTGCATCTGTCACAAATGCAGAGACTAAAACCGTCAAAAAGCTTCCACCATCACAAGCTCTGAGTATTTTTGTCGATGCGGATCTTTCACGAAAGCAATATGAAATTATTCAAGGAGCTAATAAGAATATCTATCCTTGTTATTCTTTATTAAAAAAAGCTAAAGTTCAGTGTTATCCAAAAGAGGAATCGATTAGTATCACGGAAACGAGTGCCGAAATCAAATTGCAGGATTTGCTTGACCATACTGTTTCAAGGTTGTGCACATATTTAGAACAAGTGCTAAAAAATATTACTGAAGAAGAAAGAAGAAATTTAGAATTAATTACTAAGTGGGGTTGTGATGGTTCTCAACAAACCGAACACAAACAAAAATTTCAAAATAATACGGATAACGATGCCTTCATTTTTCAAAGTTCACTAGTTCCAATCCGTCTAATAAGTAATATTGATGGGCATAAAAAAATCATTTGGCAAAATCCTTTACCGTCATCTCCTAGATATTGCAGACCGATTAGAATACGATTCGTTCACGAGACGAAAGATATTATAAAGAAAGAAGTTGAATATATAGAAAACCAAACACGAAACTTAATAAAATCTGAAGTTTTTCAACCCGATGCAGTTTCTCTATATATTAAACATATTTTGCTTCCAACAATGGTAGATGCAAAGATTTGTAATGCTGCCACTAATACTTCTTCTACGATGAGGTGTTACATATGTGGAGAAACTTCGAAAAATTTTAACAATTTAGCGAAGAAGAAAGAAGGAAATCCCGAAAGATTCAAATTCGGATTGTCGATCCTTCATATGCGAATCAGATTTTTTGAGTTTCTGCTGCATTTATCATATAAATTACCTATACAAAAATGGCAGGCCAGAAATGACGAGGATAAGAAGGCTGTATCCGAGAAAAAACGAAGCATTCAAAAATTTTTCAAAGAAGAAATGGGTCTACTAGTGGATATACCAAAAGCAGGATTCGGAAACACAAATGATGGTAACACGTCACGAAGATTTTTTGCAGAACCGGAAGTATCCGCTCGAATAACTGGGTTAGATGTTAATCTAATTCGCAAATTTAAAGTTATATTGGAAGCAATATCAAGTGGTTTCACGATAAATATAAAAAAATTTTCATCATACTTGACCGAAACAGCTCATTTTTACGTTAGTTTATATGACTGGCATCCAATGTCACCTACAATTCATAAAATTTTAATCCACGGAGCTACGGTTATTTTTCACGCACTAGTACCCATTGGGCAACTATCGGAGGAAGCTGCTGAGGCACGAAACAAACACTTCCGTCAATATCGACAAAATTTTTCGAGGAAATTCTCGAGAAAAGCTTGTAACAGGGACATATTAAATAGACTTTTAATAAACTCGGACCCATTTATAACGAGCTCGCGATCACGACCTAAGAAGAAAAGCAAACTGTTCAGTAGCGAAACGTTAGCTTTTTTATGTCCCGAAGAATTGGCATCAGTCACTGAAGATGATACGATGGACGACGAAGAAAAAGAAAACGAATCTGAATTAGAAGATTTTGATTAAATTTCAATTATTAATATCAGTAGAGGAAAGTCCCCTATTATGAGATAGGCTCCTAATATGCGACAGCGAGGTTTCTGTAGGTTTTTCCATTACATTTGTCTTTCAAAAACTTTAAATAAAGTTTTTTAATTGCAATATCATGTATTTTGCACTTTATTAGCGATTTCCCGGGATCTCTCATATTAGGAGCGCACTTTTGCGATTTTGCCGAAAGCTCATTTTTCACATTTTTCTAATTTTCAGCAAAATTAATATTTAAATTAAATTTTACATTTCAGCATCTTAAAGCTTATTAAATTCCCTTCAAAATGACCTACTGTATTTTTCAATTCTGCCCATAGACTTCCGGCAATCACACAAAATAGATATGATATCTCATAATTGGGTACTTTCCTCATTATCAGTCTATAGTAAATATGTGTTTGGATTAGAATAAATATTAAATAAATTGTTATTGATCATCATTTACTGAGTAAAAGTTTATTTTATGTCGATAAAACTATTAAAATAATTTTGGCCAACTTTTATTATAAAATACTCCACTGTGCGACGCCACTAATGTCGGCACTTCAGGTTCCGCTCCTGAATCCCACGCCGCCGCCTTTTATCGAAGAGATAGCCGCGGTAGTGGGATATGATTTCCCGATAGGGCCGGAGAACCAGCCCTCTGACGAGTTCGAGACTCCGTCCGGCGAGAGTGATGGCGACGATGAAACGTGGAAGCTCCACTGTTAAAGCCACGCGAGGCCCGTAAACATTCCGGTGCAGCAGGAAGCATGCGGGATTTATATATAAATACGTGTTTATTTTTTCTGTAATTTTGGTTCTGAAGTTCTTATGTTTATTTTGAGTTTTGCGAGGCTATGAGCCAATAAAGTTTTAAGATTACACTTACAATATTAGATCGATTAGTTTTCGTTTCCGGAGAGACGAGCCCTCACAACTCGTTCAAGAAATAAGTCTAAGGTGCGCTGAAAGCCAGAATGGTCACATTAGTTTCAGATTAATTTTTGTTTCTTTGCGATTCTAACAAGCTAAGTAACATAGCGTTGAAAGGGCGGCAGGCCCATACGGCCTATATGGCATATAGAAATAGATTATGAAACGTTTTCGGCCAGTCGGCCCAAAATAGGTTAAAATGTTACTTTGACACACCGCCGACCATAAAGGTTAAGTTTATTTGACGGTTCACGACAAAGTTTGATTTTATTTCGCGCACGAAGGTCGGCACGTTCGTTTCGATGCGTTAGCGGTGAACCGCGACAATCTCCAGAATTAGGGGGTCGGAGGATCATCCCCCGGACCCGGTACGCGCGACCATAAGGTCGGCGCTGGAATAGGACAAAGTTCCCGGGAAAACCAACTTTCCCAGGAACAAAGATGCTAGATTGTCTTCCGAGAAGTTGGGATACCTCCCCAGGAGGTCGGCGTCGTGGTCGGATGAGTTCCCCGGGAAACGCACCTTCCCCGAGAACAGAGGCCGGGATCCGTCCCAGAAAGTCCTGGGACACCCGCCCAAGGGGTCGGCGTTGTCGTCTGACGAGATCGTCGGGAAACGCACCATCTCCAGGAACAAAGGCCCGGAGAGGTATCACGAGCCTCCCAGAAACGCAGCCAAGGGGTCGGCGTCAACGGCCGACGATCAAAATGTCACCCGGACATCATCTCCAGAGAAATTACCCGGAAACATCATCAGGGGCATCTCCAAGGAGGTGCGCAGGGTCGGCGTCATCGGCGTCAAGAAGTTCCCAAAAGTGAAAACCTGGTGCAGCGGTGCCAACGCTGGAAGGTTCTCGCATTGCGTTGCGCGTGGAAATTTCCATGGGAACCTTCTGGAACGGGCGTAAAGCAAAAGTGCGGAAAAGGGCACGCAAGGGGTTCGTGAGTATCAAGTTGTTTTCGCGTGATCGCGCCAGATGTACGTGTCGCGAACAATAGGCGAAAAGAGAAAATCCGGGAGAGGGAGCAACTCGGCATAGTGGGGAGGCGAAGCGAGAGCCATCGCTCGAGGCAGTCTCTTGGATATAGCCGTGGCGAACACACGTATCACACTCTGTACTATCGGCATACGAGTTATACTTTACAACCGAGAACTCCCGCGTACTATCGCGTAAAATTACTCGTCTTAACAATAGCGAGGGGCACTTAGTTGCCAAATACGATAAAGTGTTAGCAACAATATGTCGAGTTGAAATTCGAATACATTGTTAACTAACGGAAGTGCATATCGAGTATATAACAACCGCGAGCATTGGGTTATGCGGATACGGAATATTGTGCGGACATTGTTATTCAGTATATAACAACCGGATACTCCTGCGTTAATTGTGCGCACAAACATTGTATGATAGAGTGATAATCACGGCCGAGCGCGTGATCATAGGAAGATAGTCACGGGGCACCGAGCCCTCTGATGGGATTAATTATTAGGAACAAAAGCATCGTCTCGACGAAACTAATAAGCCGAGATACGCCAATTAATTAATTGTGCAACTTTATTGAAAAAAGCGTTATCCACACCGGGGCGTAATACCATCATAGTAAAGCACCTTTATGACAATTGTGAAACGGCCTGTAGTGTTGAAATGATGATCTGGAATTAAAGAATAATTAATTCTGATACAAAGTTTCCTGATTAATTATAAAATTAAACATACTTACCTTCTACTTACCTTGTCTTTTGGCGATGATCCAGCTTTGTCCAGCGGCAATCCGGTAAGCGATGTAAAGCGAGGATCCGGGGAAGTTCAGCAGCAGCGGCGATCCATCCTGGGCAGGAACCTGAAAGAAAAGAAGCGTATTAGTATATAATTAACATAATTATCGGGACTTACCTTTATCTGGTATGCGATGTAAAGCGAGGATCCAGAGACGGGAAACAGCAACGGCGATCCATTCCGGGCGTCGATCTGAAACAAAATTTACATAATTAATAGGATATAATTATGTTATCCATACTTACCCCTATCTGATATGCGATGTAAAGCGAGGATCCAAGTACGGGAAGCAGCAACGGTGATCCACCAGGGACATCAGTCTGAAACAAAGAAATCCTATTAGCGTCTTGCGAATAATCGGGGCGTTGATGCGAACTTACCTTCTCGGTAGTCAAAGACCAAACCGAGTGGCGACCGTTCGATAGGAATATTTATCCGCCGGAATCGGGTTCAACTTGTACCGTCCGGTTACACTATCACGGTAAGTATTATTTATTAATTAGCGTTCTGCAAGCACAATGCAAGTACGAGTTGTCGTGTGAACGATACGTGCAATCCAACGCATCTTGCTTCCGAAAAGACTTCGAATACTGCTTTTTATAACAAGGTTTCTTTTTTTACTCCAATTTTAACTGAAAAGGGCAGTTATTTTACTTATATTATATAAAACTAATATAACTTTTGTATTATATCTCATATATATTTTAAAATGATCACTGCATGCAGTTGTACAAATTTCACATAACCTCAACACACAAGTTTGATTATCATTTTCTTTATAATAAATATTCCTTGAATTTTGTAGCTTCAATTTAGTAATTGATATATGTATATATGTAAGCGCGTCTTAAAGCATGCGCGCGTTTAAGGCCGCAAGCGGGATATATCGCGGTAACGACCAAGTGCCGAATTTTGGCTAGTCATGCCCCCTTCTCCCGAGACGACTCTGGCTGTGAGAACCAAACGCGGGAGACGGTCCTCCCCCGAAACGGATTCGTCATTTGAGTGATATTCGAGTGTATACCGAGAAGGACAGGTGAAATATACTTACAAGGGAACGGTCGGAAGTGTCCCTACCCGATTTGGATGCGCTTTG
>NW_020225871.1:39325-56621 GCF_003070985.1 Temnothorax curvispinosus
CGTGAGCCGTCCTCGGGCGCGCAATCCGCGCCTTGTGACGGCGGCGGAGCGCTGCCACGCCGCGGCGAAACCGCAACGTCACAACACCCCACCCCAAGAGAGAGCATATCGGGCGCGATTGCCTCGACTTAGCCACTTGCCCATCCGGGCTCGTTACTAGGACGCTCACGCGACCGAGATCTCCAGTGAAGGGCTTCCAGTACTTGGACGGACACAACGTATAACACAAAAAAAAAATCATACGATTGAAATAACAATACGATCAACTTTCGGCCCTCTTCCCACTTGCCGTAAGAACCTCGAAATTAAACTCGAAATGCCTTATTTGCCCTGTTTCCGTTTCGCTTAACGATTTGACACAAGTCGGACTTTTTACTATGGCCTACGATGGCTATGTGCCTCTCGCTTGTTGACGACTGCCTACCGAACACTAACGCAACGCAAAAACGTGAAATACATCATCGCAACGCGAAGACGTTAAACGCTAACGCAACAACGTGAACATTAGCGCAACGCGAAAACGAAACCTAACGCGAAATACCTAACGCTAACGAGACCTAACGTCAACGAAGGTAGAGAGAGGGGGGGGTAGCCCCCGTTTATTCCCGTGGGAGGTAGCCCCCTTTTAGCCAAGTACGCTAGCTAGACGTACAAGGCAGATTTGTGCTAGCACAACACCAACGCGAAAGTGGCGTCGACCGCAGAACGAGAGCGCAACACTAAATCCTATCGTGGCTTTTATTCGTATCGTCGGGCTTGCGCGGCAATGCTAACTATCGAACACGATTAACGGCAGGGTTTCTCGCAATTTAAGAGTTAACGAACGGAGGTTTCGGGGTGGGTTCCAGGGTAAGATCTTACTCTAAACGTGGTGGTTAGTAATTTATTGGGTGTCTATGGGAGGAAACGTAACATAACTTCAACATAACATTAAAGGGAAAGCAAGCAACGAAAAGAAACCTAAATAAGTAGGAGTGGTTACTCGCGATAAGGCTTTAAATCCTTAATATGGACTTTTCCGATTACGTTACCGAGGGGATCGGCGAGTTCGTAGACTACCGGCGACAGAATTTTATGAACGACAAACGGACCGTGATATTTCGTGGCTAATTTTGCAGAGATATGCTGCGTGGCGGACGACAAAATGTGTTGCCGTTTCAGAACAAGATCGCCTACGGCGAACTGTCGATCCCGCCGTCGTAAGTTGTAATACCGCGTTTGCTTGGCCCGCGCGGCCTCGAGATTCTCTACAATCCACCCGCGCAACTGTCGGATGTTTTCCATCCTCTCTCTCCAATTGGCGGGATCGGCGTCTTCGATCTCGACATCTTCTCGTCCGCGCAAACTAACAGGTTGAGGTTCCCTCCCGAAGTTAAGAAATGCCGGGGTCGCTTGGAGCGACGTATGGTGCGCGGAGTTATAAGCGAAACTGAATTCGTTGATGTGTCGGTCCCATTCTCGATGATCCCGGTCTAGAAACGCAGTAATCATAGTCTTTAGCACGCGATTCACCCGCTCGACCGGATTGGCTTGCGGGTGGTATGGCGGCACCGTCGAGTGCTTAATGCCGTATTGTTCCGCGAGTGCCCGTAAGTCGCGATTGACAAATTCCGTACCGTTATCAGTCAACAATACGCGAGGTGCTCCCCACCGAAATATAACGAGATCTTCGATCGCCTCTCGGATCGCTTTACCTGTCGCCTTACGAAGCGGACGACACTCAACCCATTTAGTGAAGAGGTCTTGTATTACGAGAAGATACGCGTGACCAGATCTGCTCGGCGGAAGCGGCCCCATTATATCCGCGGCAACTACCGTCCACGGGGCTTCAATGACACGTTGTCCCATTAATCCCGCGGGGACGTCCTGCTCTACTTTGGTTCGCTGGCATGGGTCGCACCGACGTACATATCTAGCAATATCGCGAAACATCTGTGGCCAGTAGTACCGCGTCGCGACACGGCGGTAGGTTTTTGCAACGCCGAAGTGTCCGGCCTGAGGCGGATCGTGATTATCGCGAATTATCTCCTCCCGCGAGTCCTTAGGTACGACACGTTTCCACTGGTCGAGATCGTCTACCAGTTCGCCTACTATCGGGTGAGGTCTGCGGAAATATAACTGTCCTCCCTCGATTTTCCACCCGGGGAATCGGCGTGGGTGCTCGGTAACATCGTCAAATCGTTTCGCGTACCACTCATCTTCGATCGCGACCGCTGCGCACAAATCGTTTTCTTTCTCGTAAATTCGCGAGAGCGCGTCGGGTACGTGGTGCAACGCCCCTTTCCTATGCTCGATCCAATAATCGTACTCAAGTAACTCGAGGGCCCACCGCGCTAACCGGCCGGTCGGATTCTTAAGATTGTGCAGCCAACGGAGGCTGCTGTGATCCGTTATTACAGTAAAGTTGTATCCTTCCAAATATGGCCGGAATTTCTTAATGGCCCATATCACGGCGAGACACTCTTGCTCGGTCGTTGAATACTTGCGCTCCGCTTCCGATAGCGACCTACTCGCGAACGCGACCACATGTTCGTTCCCATCTATTTGTTGCGTCAACACCGCGCCCAATCCCACGGAACTTGCGTCGGTCTGCAACGAAAACGGCACGCGGAAGTCTGGGCACGACAAAGTAGGAGGAGAGGCTAAACGAGCTTTTACGTTTTCAAACGCGACGGTTTGTTCTTCGCCCCATTCCCACGGCTGGTTCTTCTTGAGAAGACGCGTCAAGGGTTCTAAGAGCGTCGCGCACTGCGGTATGAAGCGGCGATACCACGACGCCATCCCTATGAAACGCCGTAACTGTCGGAGGTTACGCGGCACCGGATATTCCCGAATTGCGACCGTTTTATCCGGATCGACTTTTAAACCGTCTCGATTCACGAGAAACCCTAAATATTTCACCTGAGATCGGCAGAAGTGGCTCTTTTCGGGATTAATTGTAAGACCGGCTTCTCGAATTTTCATAAATACGCGCTCTAACCAGATCAAATGTTCCTCAAAAGTCTCAGTCGCGATCACTATATCGTCGAGATAGGCAAACGCATAAGGATCCATCTCGGGCCCGATCAAATGATCGAGTAACCGTTGGAAAGTCGCGGGCGCTCCCGTCAACCCGAACGGCATTCTCTTAAAATGAAATAAGCCTTTCCCCGGAACCGCAAAGGCCGTTATCTCCCGGCTCTTCCTTTCGAGCGGGATTTGAAAATACGCCTGGCTCAGGTCGATGGTGGAAATGTACCGAGCCTTTCGTAACTTATCGAGAATCGCGTTCATATACGGTAACGGGTACGCGTCCTTCTTCGAAACGTTATTAACGAGGCGAAAATCTAAGCAAAACCGATATGTCCCGTTGGGCTTCTTAATCATAACTATCGGGGTCGACCATTCGCTTTGAGAAGGTTCGATAATACCGGCTTTTAGTAACCTATCGACCTCTTCGTATATCGCCTCCCGAATTTTTGGCGAGACCGGATAACATCGTTGTTTAATCGGAGGATGATCTCCGACTTCGATACGGTGTTCCGTTAACGTGGTGGCCCCGAGTTTTTCCGGAACGCCCGTTAATTGTGACTCTAAAAATTCGCGCAAACGTTACTCTTGATCCGGCGTTAATTCACTTAGACCACAGCAGACGAGAGGCGACGCTTCGGGTTTCCGCGCCTTTTCCCCTTTTTCCGCCGAATCCGCCGCGATATCTGTACTGTCTCCTTCCGACAGGACGACACGAACGCTCGCGAGAGAACTCGAGGAACCCTTCTCGAAAGGATACTGTCGTGAGGAATCCTCTACGAAATGCCATGTTCCGTTCGCGAAATTAACGCTAATTCCGAAAGCTTGTAAGAGATCTAATCCTAAAATACACGGCAACGCTAAAGTTGGCAACGAGTGGATTACCATTTGCCGGGTTTTATCGTCCACGCTAACTGGGACAGTTACCTCCCCCCTGACTCTCGCTGTTTGATTCGTCGCGGTCGCCACCCGTCTCCCGCCGGTCGGACGGAACGAGAAACCTAATTGCTTAATTAGCGCCGTTATTTCCGGACCAATGTAAGTGCGACTAGAGCCCGAGTCAACCAACGCGCCTATCTCATATCCCGCGATACGAACGCGGAGGAATTTCAGAGAGGCCGAGGCCCCCTTTATATTAAACGCGCTGTATGCGGCCTCGCGGCGATCCACGGCCGAATCGTTCGGGGCGGAGAGGGTAGGAGTCGGGACGCCCCTCTTACGCGACTCCTCTATGCGTTTCCCGAGCACGCGGGACACGTACGGACGGTAACTTCGGCTTTACCGCACCGATAGCAATGTCTTTTCGGCGGGGCTTTGCAATCGCGCGAGAAATGCCCCGTCCCCTCGCAATTCCAGCACGTCGCGGTACGTGCAGCGGCCGGAGGGGTGGTCGACACGTCGGTCGCGGAAGCGGCGGTCACTGCGGGAGCGCTCGCCTTGGGCCCGCCCGCCGGTGCTTTTTTCCCGTTCGCGGCGCCTGCCCCGGTCCCGGTCGAATTTGCGGTAGAAGTACCAAGCGCGGCCACGGTATCGCGAGAATTTCCGCCGGAACGGCGATTCGCGCCCTTAGCTACCCGATATGCGAGGTCCGGAAATAAGGATTGCTCCGGCGGGGGAGGTGCCCGATAAGTTTGCGCGGCACGGCAGCTAGTCTCGGCTCGCGTGGCCCACCGCTCGAGCGCCTTCATATTAGTTACCGCGTCCCGAGGAATCAAAGTCTGTAATCGGGGTAGAAGGTGTCGGTGCGCGTAGCCGACCTTCTCTTCTTCGCGCCACGGCGGCGATAGCCGATCGTATAGCGAGCTGAGGCACGTCAAAAAGTCCGCGACGGGTTCTGTCTCCCCCTGCGTGCGCCGCATTATCTCGTCGCGAAGCGCGAATTGGAAGTCGGGGTCCCCGAAGCGCGTACGCCATTCCTCCCTAAACGTGGCCCAGGTAGTCAGGCTATCCCTGATCCCGCGGAACCAATGCAGCGCGATACCCGATAAGAAGAACGGCAGGCATCGTAAAATGTCTGCATCTGAGACGGGAATTAATTCGCGGCCCTCCTCCACGCGCAACAAAAACGTTTCCGCATCTTCGCTGCGCGCGCCCGAGAATTTCAAATTCCATTTACGCATCGTGTTATAGGCGTCGGCAGCGGAATTATGGCCCGAGTCCCGAAGGGTCCCATTTAAGCTGTCGTGGTCCGGCGGGGAGCCGGAGAGGCGCGCGATCCTATCCGCAGACGGACTATCCGGGTGCGTATTCCCCGCGGGAACCTGTAGGCATTCTGTATCTACCGGGTGGCTTATCGCGGAGGCGCCTTCCGAGTCTCCGCCGCGACGTAACAAACGCAGTAACCGGAGGGCCAATTCAGTGTCGGTCCCTTCCGCGGATAACCCTCGTCGAGTTAACTCGCCCATCCTCTGTTCACGGTTCGCGAGGAGGATCCACTCGTCGCTAAGTTCGACAGAATCCATCGTAACGCGATGATACTATTCACGGTTACTCTAATCTCGAATTTCTATAACGCGAAAAACACGAACGTTAACGCGTTCCCGAAAAGGCCACAAAATCGTTCAGTCAAACCGTTCGCGAAGTCAACAACATTCCTCGCTTTTCAATCGTAGCGAGCCTAGCTAAGGATAATACACGCGAATAATAATATACGCGAGCACTAACACACGCAAACAATAGTACACGCGAGCAAACACACACGAAGGAATGCGAAGACAACACGCTATAGCGGTGAAGTTTTCTGCCGGTACGGCCGGTTCGACGTAAACACCGAATTCCGATACTATCTCGCTCCGACTTTCACCACCTTCCGACGCTATACGCGACTTCGAATAATATCGCGACCTTACAATTTGACCCACCCGAAATAATTCACCGCGATCGAAACGAATAATTAAGTCCTGAAAGAAAAGGTTAGACAAAATGTGCGAAACATACAGTAGATGAGAAACACAAAAATATAGTACACATCATACCGCAGAAAACAAGATAATACAAAAAGATATCGCATAGTAGACTTAATATCGCATAGAAATAAAAATAAAACAAAATCGAAAAAAAGGTAGGATAAAAAATTTTCTTTATTTCAGCAAAAAAAAATTAAATCTGAAAAGAAAAAAAAATTAATTAATCTGCCGTCACCCGCGCGAAATTGTTATCGCGCTAATTCAAGCCCTTATTATGCTTTTCAGCGATCTTTCGGCTGCCCCACGTTGGGCGCCAAATTTTGTCACGACTTTTTACCCGTTCGGGCGCAAAGCCGGATCAAAAGGGAGTTGCGGGAGAGTAGGATGTCAGGCCTCTCCGACGGATCTCTCGCACGAACCGAATTTCTAACGCGAACGTGAGTGTTGGGCGCCAGACGCGGTATCCCGCGTCCACTAACGCGAAATTTATCACAAATTATCGAAACGTTTATCGTAATTAAACGGCGTGCGAGAAATCGACCAGCTCGGCGTATTACTCAGGGACGAAGGTGATATAGGGCAGCGCGAATTGTGACGGGCGACACAAAAATTACGAACTCAAACAATTAATAACAAAAGAGATTAACATTTATTGCCAAGAAAAAAAACAATTAGCTCACGAGATTGCTCTAATAAATTAAAGAACCGTTGATTCACCTTTCACAAAAGCGAAATCATATAGACGTGAATAATCGTGAGCGTGAAAGAATAAATAAAAAAATCGTTACAACCAGGAAAATAATAACTCCGAAAACAAGTCAAATTTTCACGCGATCTCAGACGCCAAGTTTACTCCAGCAAGTACGCAGGATCGCGATTGTTCAGAATGCTGTCGCCAGGAGAGAGTATCCCCGAAATACGAGGCGCAATATAACACAACGACGGGCCAATTATCAAGCCCGAACGCGACAGATAACGCGAAATATTTAGGTTTTATCGCGCCGAGGAAATCATCAGCGCGAGAAGAATATCGTACTCAATCTAACGAATTTTTACGGGACATACGCCCTACGCAAAAGAGTACTTAATTCAACGCGAAAGAAAGAGCATTCTCCGAGGAGAATAGCGCTAAACCAGCGCGAGACTACACAACGCAATAATGTCTTGACGGACTGGCAGACTAACGCGAAATAAACTAAATCTAACGCAAGAGATGACGAACTTACATACTAACGCCATGTACAACTAAATCTACGCAGGGGAAAATATCTACACGAGGAAAACGCGAATTTGACCGCGAGCACACGAGATTACGGAAACGGCGTAACGCAAAAGAATCATTCTCGACGAAGAAACTACGATCACGAGAGTCGCGCCTGACGCACCGCCGGGTAATACGCGATCGCAACCACAGATACCGTAAGAATGTTCGCGAATTACCGAATCGAGATATCTATCGCGATCTCCAGGACTTTCACGCGATGAGTACTATTCACCGGCCACGAGACCATTCCAAAGCCCTTCGCTCTCGCTCTCGATCGCAGATGCAAAATTACGAGATCTCAATTACGCGAGTACTTTAGGCGAGAGCGTGGCCCGGAGGGCGGTGTCGTGGCTTACATAACTACCGTCTATTGCGAGGCAACCTCACCGGTAAGATACTCCCTCGGTCGGGGTTGTCCTCTCCGCCGTCACCAAGAACCGTCGCGAGAGAATCAGGCACCAGGTGCGCAGCAAGAGTCGGTCGAGAAGCGCTCAAGAAAGCCGTGCGTGTCGTCCCGAGGGTGGCTCAAGAATGATCGCGGAAGTGCGCTCGATAGAGGCGTCGATCTAACGCCCCTAGCGGGACATGCGCGACCCTTCCGCGCGATAAGCGGACCAATTGGCGATGAGCTTGCAAGCTCGCGAGGGAGCCGCTCGCAGGGTTATCGACCGTGGATTCGGCGGGGCGTTCGAACGTGCCCTTCGCGCTCGCGGGGACCTTCCAGGTTTCCCCGTTGTAGTAGGCAAGACGATGACTCCCGCGGGGTCCTCTGGCTCGACTCGGGGGCGGTGGCCATCCACCCCCAGAGTCCGTCTGGCCTCGGAGGACTGCAGACAGGCCCGGCGCCGGGCCCCTGCGATGCACAGGTTCGCCTGCCGTTGCTGGCGCGCAGCGCGCGCGTCTCACGTCGTCCCTCGCTTAGTAGCGGTCCCCGTAACTCGGGCTCCTCGCCCTCGACATCTCGCTTTCGGTCCTTGTGATTCCGTTTATCATCCGGCTCTCCTGGTACTCCTCGTCATCTTCAGTGTGGCGTTGGAACTCCAACTCGACGGGGTGAGGCGCCACGCAATATCGCAAGAGAAAAAAAAAACAATAATGAATATTTGAATCGCAACTTTAATACGCCCCTGGAGATCGAAGGTTGATTCGTGAGCCGTCCTCGGGCGCGCAATCCGCGCCTTGTGACGGCGGCGGAGCGCTGCCACGCCGCGGCGAAACCGCAACGTCACACCGCATATGCCAGAATATACACCCTCTTACCTCCTAACATTATACCTCCTCATTTGGCTCTGCCCACTTCCTGTTCCATATCCGCCAATAGCACATTGAACAACAGCGAGCTCAATGGGCACCCCTGCCTTACACCCCTTCCCGTCCAGAACTTTTCTCCCAATTCGTCTCCTACCCTTACTCTGCTTCTCGTCTCCCTTAGTATCTCCTCCGTTTTCCTCACCAGCCCTTCCCTTATTTCCCTTTCTCTTATTGACTTTATCAGTACTCCTCTATCCACCAAGTCAAGCGACGCCTTCAGGTCCACAAAACACGCTATCAGTTTTCCCCCCTTCTTTTCTAACCTTCTGTTCACCAAGTAATTCAACACAAATATATTGTCTATAGTTCCCATCCCCCTTCTGAAACCTGTCTGATTTTGTGGCACTATTCTTTTTCCTTCTATCTCCTCTCTCAACTTCTCCGCCAAAATCGCCGTATACACCTTATATAAAGACGACATTATTGTCACCCCTTTATACTCCTCCGCCCTTTTTCCTTCCCCTTTCTTTACGATAAGCGCGATTATTCCCTCCTTTCAGTTTTCTGGCCATCCTCCCCTCTTCCATATTCTGTTGATATATTTCCATGCCCAATTCTCCAACTCCTTCTCCCCTTGCTTCCACACCTCACCTGGAATCCCATCCCTTCCCATTGCCTTTCCATCTTTTAACTTCCTTATCACACTCCTCATTTCTTCCAGGCTTATCTCCTCTTTCTCGTCTCCTTCCTTTTCCTCCCTTCCACCTTCCTTCCCCACCCTTACCCTCCCCTCTACTCCTCCCAACAACTTCATAAAGTGTTCTTTCCATTCTTCTTCTTCTAATCCTTCCTCAATTCCCTTCTTTTTCTTTCTCTTCTTGTTTACTATCTCCCATACCTTCGCCTCCCTCCTTGCTCTCTCTACTTTTCTCTCCCATCTCTGGTTCTCTTTTTCCTTCTTCCTCTTACACAGCGCCTTAAACTTCTTCCTCTTTTTCTTGTATGTGCTGCCTTCTCCTCTTTTCTTCCTCCATTCCCTTAATTTTCTCCTTGCCTCTTCGCTTCTCTACACTCTTTATCCCACCATCCTACCTTCTTCTTCTTGGTTCCCTCCATCTTCTCCTCTACCCCTTTTATTGCCTCTGTTATTTTTATTTCCATTTCTTCCCATTCCTTATTCAACTCTTCCCCCTTTACTTCCACCTCTCCTATTTTTTCTGTAAACCTCTTTACTCCTTCATCGTTCCATACCCCCTGCCTCTTTTTTTCCGCCCTCTTCTTCTACCTTCCTCCTCGTTCTCCCTTCTTAGAACAATTTCCACAGGGTGATGGTTTGAGTCCACTCTATCCCTCACCATCAAACTCTCTATCTTCTCTCTTACTTCTTTTTCTCTTATTACATAGTCAATCACCATCTCTCCTCTTCCTCCCGTAAAGGTAAATTCCCCCTCCTCGTCTCCTCTCACATTTCCATTGAATATCTCTCATCCTCTCTCTTCTAAACTATTTACCAGCAACCTCCTCTCTTTGTCTATCTTCTTATCTTTCGATCTTCTTTCCCCTGCCGACCATCCTCCTCCTTCCTCTTCCTCTATACTCCCACCTTCTCGCCCAGTCCTCGCATTGAAATCTCTCCCTATTATCGTAAATCTTCTTTTCTCTTTTCTTTCCATTATGTGTCCCAGCTCCTGTAAGCTCTCCTCTATCTCCTCTTTTTTTGCATATACCCTTATAATACTCCATCTCTCTCCACCTATCCTAACCTTTCCCGCTATCAAGCCCTCCCTATCAGTTTCAATCTCCGTCCCCTTCTCTTTAAACCCTTTTCTTATTCCCATTATTATCCCTCCTATTGCTCTCTCTTTTTTATTCTTTCTTTTCGCCATTTGCACTCCCCATTTGTACCCTCTTGGCAACCTTCCCCTTATTCTCTCCCAGCCCTTTTCTCCTATCCAGGTCTCTACCATGACTAATACATCCTTTTTCTTCAACGCTTCCCAAAAGTCCTTGTCTTTATTTTTCAAACCAGCTACACTCCAGAATACCACCCTCCAAAACTTACTTTTCCCCTCCTCTTCTCCTTTGCCTTCCATATTGCCACTCTTTAATTCCTCCCCTCTCCCCTCTTCTTCCCCCGTCACCATTCTCAATCCTCCCCCTTCTACCTTACCTCCCTCCTCCTTCTCTCCTCCACTCTCCTTTCTTATCATTCCCCTTTCATCCTTTAACACCTCCTCTTCCATATCCCAGCTCCACCATACATTTTCCAACCTTATTCTGCCCGCTTTAATCCACGCCCTCTTTCCCTCTCTTTCTTCTCTTCTCGCTAACTCTCTCAGTATCCAGTTCGTCCTTCTTTCCTCCCACGTCAAATCCTCCATGATTCTCTCCTTTCTCCCCACCAAGCTCCTCTTTTTTTCCATCACCTCCCATTTTTGTTCATTTTCCAATTTCAACAACACCATTTCTCTTCCTTTTTTCACATTCCCCCTTATTCTCTTCACCTCTATTGCCTTCACCTTGGCTCCTATTCCCTCCAACTTCTCCGCTTCTTGTCTCCTCCCTCCTTCCTTCACTTCTAAACCCCTTATCACTATGTTTCTTCTTCTCTCCTCCTTCTCCTTTCTTTCCAGCCTTCTTTCCAACTCTTTCATTCTCTCCCTCATCTTGTTTCCGTTTCCTATCTCCCCCTTTTCCTTTCCCTTTCTTTCTCTTATTTTCTCCTCCACTCTTTTTATCCTTTCCTCCACTTTCTCCTCAAGCTTTTTTACTTTTTCTTCTAGCGCTTCTCTCTGCTTCCTCCATATTGCCTCACTTCTCCTCAATTCTTCCTTCAAACCCTTAATTTCGTTTTTTATATCGTTCTATATTTCCTCTTTATCTTTTTTCCTTACCTCTTGTTTCTCCATTTTCCTTAATATCTTTCTTAGCAGCTCTTCTGCCTCCATGTTTCCTCTGCCCTCTTCTCCATTTTTATTAATTATCTCCCTTATCTCTTTTTCACCTACTTTTGTTTCCGCTTTTTTTTTAGGCGACCTTGTTGTCATATTACTTCTCTTGAACACTATCTCTTTCTCTTCCCCCCCCCCGCTCTTATCTAGATCATCTCTCTTCCTTTTCCAAATCTCATCTAGGGTTCTAGAGTTCTCCTCTCGCGTTCCCATGCTCCCCGTACTCCCTCTTCTACCTCTATACTTTTCTTTTACTTTATCTATCCCTTTATCTATCACTTCTTTCATCTCTGTCCCGCTTTCCTTCTCATCGCTCATCCCTGCCTACTCTAAGTCTCAATTCTCCCTCTACCTATGCTCTACTCTGTGCCCTGCCACGCCAAGCACGTAGCTCCGTTCGCCCGCCGAATCGCCCCTCTACACCGTCTCTCGTTCTCGCCCTACCCCGCGCCACCGTACGCTTCTCTTCTCACCTGTCGCGTCGCCCCTCTACCTCAGCTATTGTTCGTGTTGTAACCTATGCCCGCGCCCTGTCACTTTTTCACTCTATACTTCCCTCTCACGCTCCTCCACCACTCTCCCCTTTTTCCTCCACACTCACTCACCTTTGCTCCTCCCTTCTCGCACACTCTCGCCTTCCTCAGCCTCCTGTGTCACTCCTTGTTCTTCACTTTCTATTCGCACACTCTCACACGCTGTCAACACAGTCTCACCGGAAACGGAAGTCTCCTTATTTTCCGATTATATGCATTTATCTTGTATTGGTGTTATGGAAAAAATATGTTTAGCTATTGTTGATGGAAAATATGCTTCTTCTGCAAAACTATCACCTACTTCAATAAAATCTCTTTCTGCCAAATTAGAGATTGCCAAGAAATTTTGTCCAAAAAAATTTGCTAGAAAGCCGATTAATGCAACAAAGCATCGTTTTTTCAAAGCTACAGAACATCGTCAAATTTTGCAGTATAGTGGTCCTGTTATTTTTTGCGGACTCATGAATGAAGCCATGTATTTGCACTTTTTATTGTTACAATCTGCGATGCGTATTTTAGTAGACGTCGTTTGTTGTAGGAATGCAGCAGCTATTAATAAAACAGAATTAATGTTAAAAATTTTTGTTCAAAGAGCTCCTGAACATTATGGTATAGAATTTCTTTTGTATTAGTCCATGGGTCTTCTACACTTAGCTAATGATGTAAGAAATTTTGGTCCTTTAGATTCGTTTTCAGCTTTCCCATATAAAAATAATATGAATTATTTCAGAAAAATTTGCAGAAAGCCAAATCAACATTTGCAGCAAATAGCAAATAGACGTTATGAGGAAAAAGGGTTACAGGAAAAATTCGTTATTTTAATTGAAGATTTCATTCAAGTTTCAGGTTTACATAAACATGGACTTGTACCTGCAATTTATTTTCATCACTATTTTCAATATCGGAAATTACTTTGTAAACAGTTTATTTTATCATTAAATGAAAGGGATGATACAATAATTCTCGAAAATTGTACTGTTTGCATTATTCAAAATATTATTGGTCATGATAATAAGTATTATCTTGTAGTGAAACGTTTTTATAAGATTGAAAATTTCTTTTCTACTCTAGTGCAATCTTCCAATGTAGGAATTTTTCATTGTTCCTTGCTTGCCGATGAATTAATAATTGTAGCGGCCGCGCGCGCGCCCCTACCAAGACAGCAACACATTCAGCTACGTCTTCTCGCGAGCGCTCAAACGCGCCGGTCAAATATATAAACAAATTCGACAGCAACATTCATTGCCCCGATCGATACTCTCACCGACGCCTCATTGGACAAGAGTTAGACGGGCATATAGTGGAGTGGCACCATCGCGACTCGTCGAAGAGTCGCATGGTATTTTTTGGGGACGCATCCTCCACATACCATCGCTACCTCCAATCATACACTCCTCTCCATCGCTATCATCCCTGATCGACATCGACACACGCATCCTCACAAAGTTCCACCCGCTTAAGTTATGACGTATGCCGTAATGTGTGAACTGGTGATGTTTGTTGTATATATGTGGGGCCTTGAAAAGGACCGTTTGTGTGTTAATGTGGCTCTGAAAAGGACCGTTTGGTTGTGCCCTAATGTTGGAGTGGGCGTTTGCCCCAGATGAGGCACGGCTCTGTCCGGGAGCGGTTGACGTGGCCACGGCGGTGATTCTAGTCGTATCAATTTCCACGCGACGGACAGGTGCTCCTGCGACTTTTTTTTTTACTTGGGAAAATCTTTAACTGCTGGGTTCCCGGGCCGAAGCCCGGTATGTGGCCCAGCAGCCCCCTCTGGTGGTGGAGGAGGAAGACCCCCTCGTCCTCCTGGGAGAAGAGTGTGGGATTCTACGGGAGCCGGGCAATAAACCCTGCACTCATCGCAGCCTACCCACTAAAACCCCAAGAGTATCCAAAGCTACGTCGTTAGGGGAGGTGCCTGGGAACAGTTATTATTGCATCCAGGACACCCCCCGGCGCTTGGCCCTAGTTGGGCCTCCTCCGCGAACCCCGCTTTTAAGAGGGTTCAAGACTCTGTGGAGTCACATTATTCTTTTGTGGCGGAGTGTGGACACCACCCACTCCGCCACACCTCCCGTTGTTGTGAAAGGTGAGTTTGACACCTGGATTCCCAGCCAGGTGCCGAACCTCCCCTCCTCCGGGCCTCACCCCGTCGAAGGGGGGAAGGTCTAGAGGTACTGGACTTTTCAAGCCGCATTGATTTGCAGCTTACTCCCTGAGATGGACAGGGAGAGTCAGAGAGATTGGCGTGATCCTCTGAGATATATATATCTCTAATTATGGCCGATTCGCCGCAGGTTGTTTTCGACGACGAACTCGTTCTGCCTCCTCCTTGGCGGACATGACACGACCACAATATGTCACGAATGCCCGCCATTTATCCTTGCTTCCGACGGCCGCCGCCACGACCGCCGGAAGTGAAAGGTCGTACCCTATCTCGCTTATCAGGACACGGCGGTGTTCCAGCCACGCCGGGCACTCTGCCAGGGTGTGTTCCGCCGTGTCCTCCTCCTCGTCGCAGTGGTGGCAACAATGGCCGGTCTTCTTCCCTATTTTGCCCAGGTACCGACCGAAACATCCATGTCCGGTCAGCACCTGGGCCACGTGAAAAGTAATTCCCAGTCCCCGACTGCCCAGCCATTCTGCTAGGCAGGGCTGGATGGCGTCGACGGTCCTTCTGCCGAATTTAGCAGCAGGCAGATGTTTGTCACGCCACTTCCTCACAAGGACTGCCTTCTCTTAGAGCCTAATGGCACGACGCGCCGATTCCTGGCCCCCCGGCCCGCAGCCCCGCTACGCGCCTATGAACTTCAGCACGTTGCAGGTCCGCGAGCTCCAACGGGGGAATCCTTGCCAGAAGCGTCGCCGCCGTGTGAGAGACCGTGCGATACACACGTGACACTCTTAATGCCACCGCGCGCTGAATGCGGCACAAATGTGCCTTAATCTTGACGCGCGCGGGGCCCCTCAACATAGGTGCCCAAACAGGTGCACCGTAGAGCGTCACGGCGTGCACAGTCTTGGCGTAAAGCCGGCGAGCACGTCCACTCGCCCCTCCTAGATGGGCATTATCCTGGCGAGATTGCTCGCTACGCCCAATGCCCTGGGAGCTAGACGAGCGAAGTGCTCGCCAAAGCTCCAAGAGCCATCCAGCCAGAGGCCCAGTACCTTCATGCTGGCCTCTACGGGGACTCGAGTTCCCTCCACAAGTATGTGAGTCCCAGGCGGCTTCCCCATTGAGCGGTCGTAAAAGAAGACCGCCTGGGTTTTTTGGGGAGCCACCTTGAGGCCCACTCTGTCCATCTCTGCCACCACTTTTGCCACCGCGAAGTTAGTTATAGCGTTTTCGATTGAAGCGGATTTGATCAACACGAGGTCGATTAAACTCGTTTCCATGTGAACATATGTTCAACCTGAAATGTGTTTGAATCTGGTTCAGGTTCTGGTTATAAAGCATTAAAAAGTGACGTCCCGTTTAACCACAACCACAAAAAATAAAAACTTGAGAAATTAAATAACATTATATAATATAATAAATTAAGTTTGATTTGCAATGAATATTTTTTCTGTGATATAAAATTAATAACTTTATTTATATCTTTAGGCATCATTTATGAATCGACAACGTTTGATACTAATTCTTACAGAGTTTATATTTTCTGAGGATAGTTCTGATAATGAAGATATGAAAATAATAGCAAAAGTAATAAACAGTATACTAAGAAAAATACCTCGCATACCAACATTTTTATAAGTAATTGAACTATATAATGATAAAGAAGTTAGTATGAACATAACCTTATACATACTTATTAAAAATAAAAAGTATATAGAAAATTTTTTACAAAAATATGTTTTGATTACAGTTTAAATCTCGTTTTCGTATTTCACGTGAAACGTGTGATTTTCTTGTTGATTTATTCGAACAAAATAAATATTATTCTTTGGAGAGCGAAAAAAAAGGAAGTTATAAATCAAAAACAGCTTTAGAACATATTCTGTGTTTTCTATGGTACATTCAAATATATCAATATATATTTAAAATTAAACAATTACAATTAAACAATTAAACAATTACAATTAAACAATTACAATATTTAAAATTAAACAATTACAATTAAACAATTAAACAATTACCTATATTATTTATTCATACCATGAATTAATGAGAAATAAGTGTAATATTTGTATAATTGCTTACATTAATTTTTATATATTTTTAGGTTTGCAGGTAACAAGTGTGTTATACGTAGTGTTGCAGATCTATTTGATATGAGTTTATCTACTACACATCTAATAATTATTAGAGTAATAAATTTTTTATGTGATATTGCACCATCAATAATTAAGTTTCCTCAAACGGCTGAAGAAAGAGAGACAAATGCCATACAATTATATTTCTAGATATGTCACATCCCTGGTATTGTTGGGTGCATTGATGGATCATATATATCTATCCGAACACCTAGTCATAAAATTAGATCTACATATGTTAATCGACATGATGAGACAGCTATAACATTGCAAGGAATATGTGATGCTCAAAATAGGTTTATAGATGTTTTTACTGGAATTTCCAGTAAAATACATGATGCTTGCGTTTATAGCATGTCATTTATTCGAGAGAAAGTGTGTCAAATGGGAGAAGATTATCACATAATTGGTGATGCTGCATCCCCACTGTCCACAAATTTAATAACACCATATAAAGATTATGGTACTCTAAATGAAACGGAGAGAACATTTAATTATTCATTTTGCAAAGCTAGGGTTAAAATTGAGAATACGTTTGGTATTTTAAAAGGTAGATTTCCCAATAAGAACAAGAAGGTATAATATACGTATATTTATGGTATTAACGTATAGTATAAACATGATATATTAAACGTATATGACTTGAGTATAATTTCCGTTTCTATGACCGTCTCATATACGTTTTCATATATCAATTTTTATTCGCGTATTAAACGTTATACATATACGAATTAAATTCGAATAATTATTCACCCGAAATAAAAAAAATTATTTATTTCGAAATTTTATTACTATTTTTTAACTAAATTTGTTTCTTAAGATGCAGTCCATGATTATAAATATTTTTTTGTATTTGAAAAACACACTTACCTTGGTGGGATTCGAACTCGGGACCTCTGCATCGTGAGCCAACTGCCTTACGTGGTAGACTACTTCTTAATTTGATGTAAACGTTATATATAGTCTACATATGTCATAACAGGATGTGGTATAAAATACGTTTATTATTTGTTAAAAATTGCCGCGGTAAAAGCATATAAATATAATATACGCTCAACCTTTTATTAACATATTTAAAAAGTATATCATACCTGGATATTAAATCCTATTCCTAAGACGTTATTTAAA
>NW_020225871.1:56631-60601 GCF_003070985.1 Temnothorax curvispinosus
TATTTAAAGGGATATTTTTTGCAAATTATAAACGTATTAAAAAAACGTTTATTTAAATAGAATATTATATTATTTTTATACGTATTATAAACGTAGATGAAATTCTGGTGTTACATAAACTATTTTCCAACGTATAAAGTACGTTTCGTATTAAACATACGTAGTAAAAACGAGTGTTATAAACGTATATTACACTATCGTATAAAAAACGTTAATTCTATATACGTATATGCCATATACCTATACCAGTTTTATACCATACTTACGTTTAATATACGTATATAAAACGATACTGTTCTTATTAGGTTAGATAATTAATGCACTTAGAAATGTGGTCCGTTTTAAAAATGTCTAAATTTATAATAGCATGTTGTGTTTTACACAATTTGTGTATTGTTAATAATGATAATTTAGAATTTTTAGAATATGTGGAAATACATGATACTGAACCAAATGAATATATATTATATCCATTACAACAAAGAGAGGCTGGTAAACAAAAAAGAAATCGATTAGCTACAAAACTTATGGAAGACATTACTTTACATAGGGTACATAGGGACACGTAATATTAATTTAATTAAAATTACATTAAGATAATATTAATTACGTTTTTTTTTTCAAAAGTTGATTTTATTTCAAAACAGTTTTTTAATTTATAAACTTTGTGTACGTATTTTATTGAGTTGATAAAATAAACGAAATGTAGTAATACATAACATAATTAGTACACAACATAATAATGTAGTAGTATGTAATTAACGCAACAAAATCACTTTGTAACTTAATATTGCTTTGTAACTCAGTATTTTTTTAGAAATAATATATATGAAGTTATTCTAATATCCTATTCATTTTCTATCTTATTTATTATTCCAATATCTTAAATCTTTAACCTTATTCAGAACTTGAATCTTTTGCTGGTTTTTCCAATAAAGATATTAATAAATTACATATTTCTTTATGATGTCGATCTTAATTTATAAACTTTGTGTACATATTTTATTCAGTTGATAAAATAAACGAAATATAGTAATACATAACATAATTAGTACACAACATAATAATGTAGTAGTATGTAATTAACGCAACAAAATTACTTTGTAACTTAATAGTGCTTTGTAACTCAGTCTATCTTATTTATTATTTCAATATCTTAAATCTTTAACCTTATTCAGAACTTGAATCTTTTGCTGATTTTCCCAATAAAGATATTAATAAATTACATATTTCTTTATGACGTCGATCGTAATTTATAAACTTTGTGTACATATTTTATTGAGTTGATAAAACAAAATAACATAATTAACGCAACAAAATCACTTTGTAACTTAATATTGCTTTGTAACTCAGTCTATCTTATTTATTATTCCAATATCTTAAATCTTTAACCTTATTCAGAACTTGTATCTTTTGCTGATTTTCTCAATAAAGATATTAATAAATCACATTTTTCTTTATGACGTCGATCTTTGTTTTCTTCGACAGTGGTTGCTATTTCTCGCAGAACATTCTCCAGCGATTGATTAGATTTTACTTTCTTTTTTGGTTTATCAGATTCAAATTTTTCATCACTATCATTACTTATATCATATGTCTCAATATTCTTATTGCTAAACTCTATTTTTTTTTATTTTTTTTGTTTGATTGACGCCAACTAAAACTTCAGGTTTCAAACTATCATCTATATTTTTAATTTTTTTCAAACTCACTGCCATAAGGTACTTCGGTAGGAGCATGTCCGGAAACTTTATTACCAGATAAGGCATTTTTATGCTGCCTACTAACATTTTTATATTTGTTAGAATATTGTGGTCCAGTAACTCTTATGTTAAATTGTTGATACAAGTCTTTACTTATTTGTTCAAATATAGCGGCTTTATTTTTAAAAACTCGAAATAGACCAATTTGTGGAAAATATAGACAGTATTGATCGAGTAAATACTTTGTTTCTTTTTCATTCCATTTATGTGTTTGATTGATAATGATGTAACTATTTTCATTTTCTTTGTCGCATTGAATATTACAGGTTTCTCTATTCTGTGTACCTAAGAAAAAAATATAATATAACTATTTTATTATAATAAAATTTAATAAAAATTAATTAAAAAATTTATATACTTATAATAAGCAAATTGACTAATACAAAGATTAATTAATAAAATATTAATTAATAAATTTACCTGATGATGATGCCGAGTCATCAAATACATTAAACATAAGACCTATTGATTCCAAATAGGTTGTGGATATAAATTTCATTTCAGTTTCACCTAAAACAAAAACAGATGTTTAGTTTATAATACTACGATTTTTAATTATTGCGAGATATAATGTTGTTATATATATTAAATTTGCAATTATCTTACTCTAACCTTTATTATTTCTAATTTCACATAAAATACCTTTATTATTTTGAATTGTTTTATTATTATCATAGATAATCCTTTTTACTAACATGGTTCAATATCTGTAAAAAAAACATTTTATTATTAATATATATTTACATACAACATTTACATCAGAAAAGCATATCTAACCTAAAGCATATCTAATCTAACTTAATTTTCTTTTCCCAATACAATAACATAAATAACAATGAACTTACATGACACTTACTGGATAATATAATATTATTTTCCTGGATATTGTAATATTTATTTTTAATTATAGCGGATTGTTTATGGGTCGAACATGGGTTGATATTTCGATGAATCCCTAGTAACCCGAGGCAGAACGTGTGACGTCATTAATCGATCTCGGGTCGATCAAATCCGCTTCAATCGAAAACGCTATTAGACGTATGGCCTTCTCCCAGCTGTTGCCCTCGACCCCCAGGAATGTGTCGTCTGCAAAGCCATTCAGCCAGCAGCCTAGGGGGAGGGCGGCGCGTAAGACGGGGTCATATCCTAGGTTCCACAGGAGCGGCCCCAGGACCGACCCCTGCGGAACACCCCGCACGACCCGCCTCACCCTCACCCGTTTGGTTGTGCCCTAATGTTGGAGTGGGCGTTCGCCCCAGATGAGGCACGGCTCCGGGTGCGGTGGAGCGGTTGGCGTGGCCCCCACGGGCCGGCTTTCTTCCACGCAGGTGGTGTTCCCGGTGGTGTGTAGGACTCGCGGTATTCGAAGTCCGCGTCCTCGGTCCGGGTAGCCTGTGTCTACGGCGCTTGGAATACACGCCTGGGTTCCTCTCTCGGTGGTCGGTGCCTCCCACTCACTGTCCGTTTGCGTCTCTGCTCCGCTTGTAAAAGGCTGAATCTGGAGGCCTCGGTGGACCCGTGACTGTGGCACGGTCTGGGTGCCCTGTGAGCGGAGATCTCCTGGTGACACAGGTAGCGGTGACAGCAAAGTCGGCACCGTGTACCGCGGGGACGTGTAGCGGCGTAGGCGAATGTCCCACGTCATCAGATGCGCTCTCGGTGGGCGAGTGGGTGGCCACGGCGGTGATTCAGTCGTATCAATTTCCACGCGACGGACAGGTGTCCCTGCGGCTGCACTGGGTAGTTAGGCGGCAGCGACGAGCGGGAAGTCGGCGGCTTGGTCTTGCCGTACTTTCGCAGCGTGGTTTACTCCAAAAGGCTTCTTCCGTGCTGGATTACAGCTTGTCGAAGAAAGTCGAAAGTACCGTCGCTGCCCGCCTTTATATACTCTCCTGGCCGAACTTTCGGTAATTATTTACAAAAAGACCCCACTCGCCAATGACCTTGACCTTGACATATGTTGTCAAGGTCACCCTCCGGAGTGACCTTCAGAAGGTTTTAGCCGGCGGTCGTTCTTTATTAAAAAGTTATTAACAAAAAAAGTTTGAAAAATATAGCAGCTATTTTGAGTATTGGAAGGCATAAATGACTAATATATATGTCGAAATAGTTCACGCATACACTTTCCACGCGAACCTAGGTCCACCCCCACCCTCCCCCTGCTTTCGGGGGAGGTGCGGTAGTCCCGAAATAGTTCACGCATACAC
>NW_020225871.1:60611-87470 GCF_003070985.1 Temnothorax curvispinosus
AGGTGCGGTAGTCCCGAAATAGTTCACGCATACACTTTCCACGCGAAACAAGGTGCCACATGGGTTCATGGCGCGCTTTACAAGCTCGTTTAAGTAGAGGTGGTATTAGACAAGATAAGTTAGTCAATCATCTGTGTGAATATTTGTGGCGATATACAATAAACGAGCTCGTAAAGCACGCCACGAACCCGTGACAACTCGTCTCGCGTGAAAATTGTAAACACAGAACATAAACACAGTCTTTTCAAGAAATACAATCTTCCAGCATATTTAGTTTTGGTGTAGACGCTAAAAGGCAATCATGTTTCTACATGAATTTCTACATTTATCATACGACTACGCAGCCCTGATTAGGTTTTTGTGCGAAAAAGGAGTTATTCGCGATCGCATTACGTGTCCAAAATGTAGTAATATTATCGAACTCGATTTTGATAATAAATCATTAAAATTTAAATGTCAAAACAAGTATTATGTCGAACACTGCAAGAAGAAAAAGCGACGAGTTGTTTGTACGTTTGGGAAAAGTGCTTTAGCTGGCACTTGGTTTTCCCAGGGACATCTTGGAATAGTGAAAACTTGCAGATTCATCGCTTATTTTTTAATGATTCGGCCACCACGCCAAATATTTCTTCAAGAACAATTGTGTTTATCTTCACGCAGTGTTGTTGACTGGACCAACTTCTGTCGGGAGGTAAGTAAAATAGAAAGTTATTATACTTTAAAGCGCTGTAAATATTTTGTCATTTTTAGGGAAAAATCGTAAAGTTGCTGCTTTATAATTGTATAATTGCTATCTATAATTGTTCTACATGAGTTATAACTTTTTAATCTAATATATTTTTCCAATTTTTTTTGTTAATTTTTTAATTATGACTGCTAGTGTAATGAAAATGTCCTATTACAGTTACTTCAGCAGTGGATTATAGCTGACGAAGAATTACTTGGTGGGTCAGGCGTTATCGTCGAGATTGACGAAGCAAAAGTAGGGAAACGAAAATATAATAGGGGACGAATCATTAAAGGTCAGTGGGTATTCGGTGCCATTGAACGAGTCAGTGGCAAAATGTTCATCGTGCCCGTCAAAGATCGCACCAGTACCACTCTCGTCGACATCATTAAGCGTCGAATTGATCCTGGCTCAATAATTTATTCTGATTGTTGGCGTGCATACGATACTCTGCGTAATTATGATTACACCCATTACGTGGTTAATCATACCCAAAATTTTGTGGACCCGCAAACTGGTGTCCACACCCAAAATATAGAACGATTATGGAGGGATATGCGAGGAGCAATACCTCGATTTGGCATTGTGGAAGAACATTACGTTCACTACTTGGCAGAATTTGTCTTTAAAAAGAAATACACTTTCAACGAAAGAATTGATGCTTTCTTTCGTGTTATGCGCAGAATGTATCCGCTGTAAAATTAACACATATAATAAACATTAATTAATTACGAGCACTGTCTAATTTATTATGTATATATATATATATAAAAACGAGCTTGCAAAGCGCGTCACGAATCCATGTGGCACCTCGTTTCGCGTGGAAAGTGTATGCGTGAACTATTTCCACATATAAATTAGTCGTTTATACCTTTTAATACTCAAAATAGCTGCTATATTTTTCAAACTTTTTTTGTTAATAACTTTTTAATAAAGAACGACCGCCGGCTAAAACCTTCTGAAGGTCACTCAGGAGGGTGACCTTGACAACATATGTCAAGGTCAAGGTCATTGGCGAGTGGGGTCTTTTTGTAAATAATTACCGAACTTTCTTTACGCGAAAGCTCAGCCGCCTAGCGGTGTGAGCTTATTGTTATCCTTATGTCATCCTGGGAGCACGTGCTTATTGTGCGCGGCCGGTTGCCGTGCCGCTGACGCTTACGCACAGCAGGACGCGTAGGACAGGTTGCTGTTCCGTAGGGGCGCTCCTATACGCGCGCGGTGTGGCGGTTGAGCCGCCGTCTCTCGGGGCGCTCACAGCCGCCACAATAATAATTGACCAAATTGCTGGAAAATGTTTTAAATTTCCGTTATGTGATAGAATAAATACTACAATTTTTGATGATTATGTTGTTGTTAAAATTTTATCTTCTTTTAATTAATATAATTAATACAATTAATTTAATTAATATAATTTGTTTTTTTTTTACTTAATATAATTATATAATATAATTTTTTTTAATTAATATTATTTGTTTTTTGACAGATTTTCAAGATGAACAAAAGAAATCACCGCCTTGTAGGTACTCTTAGTTCAAAAAATGGTATGCAAAATCTGATTGCCGATTTAGAAACTGCGAAAAGTACGTCATCACTTCGGATTTTATCTAGTGTAAAGTGTTACATTGTCTCAACCTTTAATTCATTCAACACCTTATACAAAAAAACCTTTAACTGAAACAAATAAAAGAATAAAATATACAAATGCTAATATAAAAAAACCTTTAACTGAAACAAATAAAGGATTAAAATATACAAATGATAATACAAAAAAACCTTTAACTGAAATAAATAATAGAATAAAATATACAGATGATACACATATTACACATGTTATTTCAAATTCTGATACATCATTACTAACTACAGTTTCAAAAAAGCAGTCATCTGGGGCTTATTTAACAATAATAAATATTTAATAAAATATGTTTGTATATGTTAATAGTTGCTTTATTAATGTAATTTTGTTTATTACAGAACTATGTGACACTAACACTTCAATGCGAGTAAAGCGAGCAAGCAATAAGTAACAGAAGTACTTTTCAACTAAAAAATTTGTAATTTATTGCATATCCCCGCAGGGTTCGCAATCTACTACCAATTTGCTTCGTGCATGAACGTAGAGGGGATTCGTGAAACGACTTAGGCGCTCATAGCGATCAGTTTGGAAAGTTGGGCTGAAACACGCTAACCTTTTAATAAATTCGAAAAATGGAAAATAAACAATTAAAAAGAAAAGCAAAATTATATTGTTGCGTAGTAAATTGTAAAAATAATTTTTGTGATACTCCGGATAAATTATTTTACTGTTTTCCAACATCTAATGTACATTATCCACATAAAGTACAAAGACGTGAAACACGGTTAAGAGCTATAAAAAAGTTAAGGTAAATACATTTTACTAGTAAATAAAAATTCAAAAGTTGCAAAAAATATCCATAATAGAGCTTATTTATTTATTTTAATAATTTTTCTTTCTTAGACCTGATGGATCAGATTGGAAGCTACATGATAGATCACGCATTTGCAGTGACCATTTTATTGGAAATAAAAAGTCAGAAGATCCTCGTAGTCCCAGCTACAATCCCACAATTTTTCCAACTATTTATAAAAAGAAAAATACTTCAGAAAATATTGCTATTGCGCGATATGAACGGTTTTTAAAAAGATCATCTGAAGAATTCGTGAAAGAAGATTTAATTTAAAAAAAAGAAAAATTGAGTTTCAAATGGAGGAAGATTGTAATCTTGCAGTTCAGCAAGGTTCTTTAGAAGAAAATGAAAATTGTTTTCCTGCATCTCTGACAGTCGATCAAAAATGTCAAGTACAAATTATGTGTGAGAAATTAGACTTTGAAAGATCAAGCATACATGTATTCATATGTAATCCATATATTTATAGTGACAGTACAAAGTGTTCTGTAGAAACACAAACATGTTGCCCAGAAGAGCCAAAAATAATATACAATAGAAAAAATAAGGCTGAAAAAAGTTGTGTAAATCACGTTTCATATGTAGATAAAAGTATTGGAACACCTGGTTTGTTAAAATGTGAAAATGGTTTTCATGGTCTAAAAAGTATAAAAACTGACAGGGAAATGCTTGATCTAACAGGAGTAACATTAGCAAATTTTTCATTATTATTAAAAATTATTACTGCGAATAAACAATATAATAATAAAAAAAAATTAATGAAGAAAATAGATTATTTATATTTCTGTTTAAGATGAAATGTGGATTAAGTTTTTCTGCCTTAATGTGCTATTTAATATAAATAGAACAACAGCAACAAAAATTTTTTATTCTGTGCTCCAGCATTTAAGCACAGCTTGTCAAAATTTTATTACATGGCCTAGTCGACACGTTGTAGATGAAACTATGCCCCAATGTTTCAAAGAAAATTACTCTAAATGTAGAGTTATTATTGACTGCACAGAGTTCTTGGTCGAACACCTTCTTCTATTGAACATCGAGTGCTTTTTTACTCTCAATATAAAAAAGGATACAAAATAAAAATTTTAGTTGGTTGTACTCCATCAGGGTTTATTTCTTTTAGATCAAAATGTTTTGGTGGGCGTGCAACAGATTCACAAATAACAATAGCATTAGGAATATTAAATTTACTTGAAGAAAATGATCAGATTCTTGCAGACAAAGGAGAGATTTCCTCAAGTTAAAAACAAATTAGATGAGAATGGAAAAAATGTTTTACTAGTTATGCCTCCTTTTTTG
The DNA here is from genome assembly GCF_003070985.1 of Temnothorax curvispinosus. Taxonomy (NCBI): domain Eukaryota; kingdom Metazoa; phylum Arthropoda; class Insecta; order Hymenoptera; family Formicidae; genus Temnothorax; species Temnothorax curvispinosus. Next base: position 65,070 of record NW_020225871.1, read on the forward strand.
AAAAATAGAACCTTCTCAGAAAAGGAAGTAGAAGAAACTTATAAAGTGGCTAGTGTACGTATTCACATAGAGCGTATAATGCAACGTCTTCGAACGTATCATATTTTAGATAAATTCAGCCTAAATATGCTACCATATTGTGACGAAATCATTACCATGTGCTGTGTGTTAGTGAATCTGCAGCCGCCAATCATAGCAGATAATGATAACGATTAATATATTGTGAACATTCAAACTTTAAATATAAAAATCAACGTTATTCGTAAAACATTTTAATTTTGGATTAAGAAAATCTCTTACATTATGCATATTTTTTTATTTTTATATGTTATATTATTATGCGTTATAACATTAGAATGTATTAGAACTAAATAATTTTTCTCTCGTTTCTTCTTACATAACTTAATACATAAAATATAATTCAGTATTAATATTTTTATTTAAGATTTAAAAACTTAATAATATAAGCGTTATTGAAATTTGTAACTTTTAAAAAACAATGTTATTTAAAATAATTTAAACAACAAAAACTTTTTATTATAAATTATCACACATTAGACGTTATGCAAAAATTATATAATACATTTAAATAATATAGAAAATAAAAATTTTGTATTTTAGGAACTACTTGTTGCAGGAATTTCTTATCCCTTAATACTGTTGTTAAACAGCTATCCTTTCTAGACCGTACATATAAATCACACATATGTAGCCCTGTTACATACATTTGAATCTGACATTGAGTGTAGTACGAATGAGAACCTTTAAGCTTTATCATACTATTTTTATCCAAGTATAAATAAGATACATTAAATGTATTTTTTGTTGTATCAAAAATTGGCTTATTACTACAAGATGAAGGACATTTTATTTCTAAAATTTTTAAATTATTATCAATCACAATGCCATTAACACTTGCACAAAGCCATGGTTGAAGTGGATTTACAAATACACCTACTATTTGAACATTTTTATTGTATTTATTAATATGATCACATATAGCTCTTTTTTCATTTTTCTTTCCATATTCCATATTCTACTTTCAAATCTTTGGGTTTAAGAAGCTTAATCGCTAATTTATTTTTATCTTTTCTTTTGTTACATTTTATACTGTTTGCTTTAGTACTTGCACTTATTCTTACACATCTTGCATCAAACCATTCTTTGCATTCACTTTGGTCTTTGGTTTTTATGCACAAATCTAATATTTGATCATCCGTAAGTCTCACATTTATATTATAAAAGTTATTTAAATTAACATCTATCACAATGTTTGTTGTGTCATAATAAATTATATTATGTTTAGATAAATTTATTAATTTTAAAATTGTTTCTGTTATTTGCTTATCATTAAATTTTTTCATAACATCGTCCAAAATAATAATTATTATTTGCTTTACAATAGTTTGAGTTTCTGTTATATTACTTGCCTGTAAAATTCTTAACAATGCACAATCACTTTTTATATCTGATATCTGAAGATTGAAAGGAATTATTGCTTTTTCCTTGTAATATAGTTTTTTCTTAAATTCTTTGGAAACTTCTAGTGGCTTGGAGTACATATCTTTATCTAATTGATAATCTGAAGGTTTTCCCCATTCTTGATGTATAGATGTTTTTGTTGCACTTCTATCAGAGTTTACGTACCATATTAAAGCATAAATATGTTTGCATTTCTTTCCTGCACTTGACACACAATTACAAGAAACATGAAGTACATGACGATTGTTATCCAACTAAAAAACAATTAATCGGTTATAAAAAATATAAATTAAGTTATTAAACATCAATATTTACCTCCAAACTAATTCTGTAAGGGTGTAAAGTGACAGAAGTTTGACGTACGACACTACCTGTTATCAAAATACCAGTGTCATTTGTGTATCTTTCTTCGACTCTTTTAACATGAGATACAGCTAATTTTTTCCCTTTTACAATGACTTGAGGGTGAAAATCAATTGAATAAGTAATCTCTTTAAACCCTGTTCTCAAAATTATATTCATTTTTAACACTTTATCAGTCTCTAAGAAGAAAAATACAAGAAATTGTTATTGGTTAAGATAATATTTTTCTTAGTTCACAGGTCAATATTTAACATATTTTATGACATAAAAATCATAGTATTAATAATTACACAAAATTATAATAGATACCTGCGATATTTAGATTGTATAATTATTATAGTGCATTAAAAACGATTTTGTTTTAATTCTCTTTATACACGTTTCATAAATTGTGTCAGTCCAAGTATTACATTTAACCGTCACGCGGCGCCACGTGTTTTCATGCACGAAGCGAATACTATCCTTCTCCTCTCACTTTAACCCTTTGGACCAACGGCTTAACGTCTCTTTCCGAAAGACGGAGCCCAGTTTTCTCCGCACAAGAGCCTATCTTGCACGGAGGGGCGCAGCTATCGGAAAAACATTCCATGCTTCATGGCTCTAGTGGACTCGAACTTGGTTCCTCAGATTACGAGTCTGGCGCTCTACCACTAGACCACACTGCCGCCCTCAAGTACTTTTCAACTAAAAAAATACAAATAAAAAAATTAGTGTTTTAATCAAAGGGCCTAGCGGAGTAAGCATGTGAAATCTAGTGAAGAAGATTAAATAAATCGTAGGTGTAGGGTGTAATGAGAGGCGAGGGGTCTTACATTCAAAAAGCACCCCAATTTTACGGAAACGTAGTGAGAGGCGAGGGGACTCACGTTAAGAAAGCACCCCGATTTTACGGAAACGTAGTGAGAGGCGAGGGGACTCACGTTAAAGAAGCACCCCGATTTTACGGAAACGTATAAGGACTCACGTTAAAAAAGCACCCCGATTTTACGGAAACGTAGTGAGAGGCGAGGGGACTCACATTAAAAAAGCACCCCGATTTTACGGAAATATAGTGAGAGGCGAGGGGACTCACGTTAAAAAAGCACCCCGATTTCACGGAAACGTAGTGAGAGGCGAAGGGACTGACGTTAAAAAAGCACCCCGATAAGGAGTTTAAAACCGTCCTGCAACCTCCACGTGGTAAACTCTGGAAACTATAAAAATTAAAAAGTATACATATTATAGGCTAATTGCAGACGTACATATGTGCTATTAAAGTCACATCAAACACCCGCAACGCGGAATGGCACTGCACTGTGCGCCGGAGTGACGCGACGCTTACGATTTTCGTATTTTTAACTATGTTCCACCATTTTAAAAAAATTGAAAAAAATATATGTTATAGTGGACACTTTAAGAGAAATTTTCGTAAAAATTTCAAAGGGGTACCTCAAAAATATCACCCTAAAAAAAAATATTAAAAAATTCAAATATTTTTTTTGTCTTATTTTTGGCAAACATTTTAAACATTTTTTTTTGTTAATTAGTTTTATTAGTCTACATAACATATATTTTTTTCATCAAGATCGGTCAAGTGGTTTTCGAGAAAAATACATTTCTTTATTTTACTTTCTCCCTGCATAACTTATAAAAAAATGAAGTTTTTTAAATAATATTTGGTGGAAAGTTTTGTCATATTGGTACTAACTTGTGACATTAATGTCAGATCTGTATGATGAAAGGCAGATTTCGCATGCTTACTCCGCTAGGCCCTGTCCGTGCCAAAGAATACTGCTTCCCAAATAAAACCTTCAGAGACAAGTAACAAATCGATAATTGCAAAAAGCAGTGACTGTTCTTTGAACACAAGCAAAAGCAACGTGACTGAACATAAACATATAAATGTTTTTCGAGAATTATTTCAGTAAGTATAGCATACAAAAATGTGTGTATGTGTTCGCGCGTTATGATATGCAATAATTTATATAACTTATAAAAGACATACGAGTATAACATAAGCATATCGCAAGTTTGATAAATGTAATAAATATCTGATTTTAGATAATCGCAATATAAATATTATACTTTTATTTAATAAAAATAGTATTATGAAATTAATGATATTTTCTCAATTATTTTACTTTCTTATCTCAATTATTCACAGACACACAAAATAAAAAAGTGGTCTGTTCTTTTGACCAGACCCACCTATCTTTATGTATTTTGACGCGCGGAATCCGAATCTGAACTCCGTTTAGCCAAAACACCCGCAAAATTTCGAGTAAATCGCAAAAAATAGCTAAAAATTGCGAAAAATCACGTTAACGAGTGCGAGAAAATTCGGAAAAATTTTTTCTGACCCGGATCAAGTATGTTTCTTTTGTATTTTGACGCGTTGAATCCGAATCTGAAGTCCGTTTACCCAAACACCCTCAAAATTTCGAGTAAATCGCAAAAAATAGCTAAAAATTGTGTTAACGAGTGCGAGAAAATGCGGAAAAATTTTTTCTGACCTGGATCAAGTGTGTTTCTTTTGTATTTTAATGCGCTGATTCCGAATTTGAAGTTTGTTGAGCTCCATTACTTAAAAAATTTGGCAAAATCAGAAATAAAAAAAAACTGAAAATCGTGAATAGTAAGAAATAAAAAAAAAAATGTTATGGATATGACTTACTGAAACAGAACAGAACACATCATGGTTTTCATAAGACCGATGTATCTGTCTAGTATATCGTTTGGTGACGATCTCCAGTGATTGCTTGTACCTGTAACCAGGGCACCTCCACGTGGTGACGGTGGGCAACAGATACACGTGGCAGAGTCCCTGGGTTAACGGCGTGCATGCCGTCATGGCAGGTACAAGCAATGTGTGTTTTACGATGCAGGGACTCGGAAACCCAGTATCGGCAGCTGGTCAGGGTGAGAAAGCGGGCCCGCAGGCGTCGTCATCATGCGACCGCAGCTCTACATCGGTGGATAACTTGGCCTCTGTACAGTATAATGCTACAAGAAATAACTCACACGAGTGTAACAAAAGTCCTGATGCGTTTTGTTTTGTTTGTGGTAATTTTGAAATTTCCAAATATCGGAGGCCTATATTTGATAAATTGAAATTTCTTTACAGAGATTGCTTTAGCTTTGAAATCGCCAACCAGTATGTGAACTGGGTGCCACATATAGTTTGTAGCACATGATATACAATGTTGATGCGATGGGAAAAAACTGGAAAATCAGAGCAGCTGAGATTTACGAAGCCGATGATGTGGTCTGCCGAGAAAACTGTTATTTCTGTATGACCAACGTCAAAGGGTTTACCACGGCTACGAAAGTTAACATTACGTACGCCAACGTTTCTTCAGTCGTAAGACCAGAAAAAAGAGCAGTCGTGGATGAAACAATGGATACTGAACCTATACATGTAGACCATTCTTGCGAGAAGGAAGAAATGTAAGTTGATGAACTTTCGGAAGAAGAATGGGATAATGATAACGAAGATGACTACCTACCAGCAGGTGAGAAAAAGGCTCCAAAAACTTTCAATCAAGAGGAATTGAATGATATTATAAGAAATTTGGGATTACCCAAAGGTATCTAGCAGCAGAACTAAAGAAGAAAAATGTTTTATCGAAAGAAACTAAAGCTTCCTATTATCGTGACAGAGAAAAGGAGTTTCGGAAATTTTTCGCCGAAGATGAGGAGAATTCATTGGTATTCTGTTCAGATGTGAAAGGGTTGGTTGATAAATTAAAATCGGATATTTATAAGGACGAAGAGTGGAGACTCTTCATTGATTCGTCGAAACGAAGTCTCAAAGCTGTTCTGCTCCATAACGGGAATACATATGCATCTATTCCAATAGCTCACTCAACGAAGCTGAAAGAGACTTACGAAAATTTGCAGATAGTATTGGAGAAAATAAAGTATTTGGAACATCAATGGAAAGTTTGCAGTAATCTGAAAATTTTAACTATGATCCTAGGCCAACAATCAGGTTTCACAAAAAATCTTTGCTTCTTATGTTTATGGGATAGTAGGGACAGGATAAATCACTATATTCAGAAAGAATGACCAAAGAAAACGGAGTTTCATCCAGGATCAAGGAACATCAAACGCAGACCATTGATTGATCCTTCGAAAATTCTGCTACCACCTCTTCATATCAAGCTTGGTCTCATGAAGCAGTTTGTCAAAGCTTTGAATAAAGATAGTGACTGTTTTCAATACTTAGGAAAGAAGTTTCCCGCGATAAGTGATGCAAAATTAAAAGAGGGTATCTTTGATGGTCCTCAAATTCGAATTTTTTTTCGAGACGAAAATTTCATTACACATATGAATGACACTGAAAAAGAAGCGTGGCAAAGTTTCAGGAATGTATCTCAGAACTTTTTAGGAAATGAGAGGAGTGAGGATTACCAGAATTTGGTTAAAGAGTTGTTGAAAAATTTTAAAAAGTTAGGTTGCTTGATGAATCTCAAATTGCACTTCCTACATTCTTATCTTAACTACTTTCCTGAAACCTTGGAGACTACAGTGAAGAACAAGGAGAACGATTCCATCAAGATATACATGAAATGGAATTTCGATACCAAGGAAGATGGGATATCAACTATCAACATGATGGCAAATTACTGTTGGACACTAAAGAGAGAAACGAATCAGAATGGGAAGAAGAGAAAGAAAAGCCCACTGCATAGGTTATTCGAAGAGAAAAGAGTTCGCTACAAGAGAAAAGCAGTATAAGAAGAAAATCAAAGTAACCTGATTCCGTACAATTTGTTCTGAAGTAATTCATATCCATGACATTTTTTTCTGAATTTTTTACTATTCACGATTTTCAGTTTTTTTTTATTTCTGATTTTGCCAAATTTTTTTAGTAATGGAGCTTAACAGACTTCAGATTCGGAATCAGCGCATTAAAATACAAAAGAAACACATTTGATCCAAGTCAGAAAAAATTTTTCCGAATTTTCTTGCACTCGTTAACGTGATTTTTCGCAATTTTTAGCTATTTTTTGCGATTTACTCAAAATTTTGAGGGTGTTTGGGTAAACGGACTTCAGATTCGGATTCAGCGCGTCAAAATAAAAAAAAAACACTTCATCCGGGTCAGAAAAAATTTTTCCGAATTTTCTCGCATTCGTTAACGTAATTTTTCGCAATTTTTAGCTATTTTTTGCGATTTACTCGAAATTTTGAGGGTGTTTGGGTAAACAGACTTCAGATTCAGCGCGTTAAAATACAAAAGAACCACACTTGATCCGGGTCAGAAAAAATTTTTCCGAATTTTCTCGCACTCGTTAACGTGATTTTTCGCAGTTTTTAGCTATTTTTTGCGATTTACTCGAAATTTTGAGGGTGTTTGGGTAAACGGACTTCAGATTCGGATTCAGCGCGTCAAAATACAAAAGAACCACACTTGATCCGGGTCAGAAAAAATATTTCCGAATTTTCTCGCACTCGTTAACGTGATTTTTCGCAGTTTTTAGCTATTTTTTGCGATTTACTCGAAATTTTGAGTATTTGGGCTAAACGGACTTTAGATTCGGATTCAGCGCGTCAAAATACATAAAGATAGGTGGGTCTGGTCAAAAGAACAGACCACTTTTTTTATTTTGTGTGCTTGTAAATTATATTTATTTTTGAATTATTTTATTTTTATTTTACTCTGTGTGCCATCTAGTAATATAAATATACTATTTTATTTTATAGAATATAAATATAAATATAATTAAAATTTTGCACAAATTTTAGACAATACAAAAAATCTTTTAGCTAATACATACTTACATTTTTACAGAAAACTAAATGAACGTTTGGATGTAATCGAAAAGACAGAAAGGTATAGTTTTATAAAGAGTTGCTCTTTCAAGTATGTTTAAAAAATTACGTTTCACACTATTACTTATTTATATTCTTATAGTGAGAACCATGCGATGCTATTGCGATTAACAAAAATAACAAATAGAATGGTTCAATCGAAAATGTTTTCCTTTAAATCTATAGAAAATTTAATGCAGTTTAACGACGCAAGTGATGAAATCTATAACGAAGTTGTAAGTATTTTAGTTAATAATTTTTATTTTATTTACGCTAAGAATATAAATTATTTTCTGTGATAAAGCAATTGTACTATTTTATTTTAATTATTTTGTAATTTTTTAATAATAATTTTGATGCATAAGACTTTGTTCCAGAAAATTCAGAGATCACAAAAGTTGCAGATATATCAATTTTTGTTTATAATATACCATTTCACATTGCTGTCACCAGTTTGTTACCGTAAGATACCGTTAATACTGATCAATAATGCATTCGAGTATGCATTATATCATCTTTATCAATTTTTTAGCTAAAACTAATTATTGGATGTCTACTTTATTATTCAAGTTCTCTGATTCTAAAATAATCTGAAACGAAGACTGGATTTTGCCACAGTCACACTAATGTTCTATATTTCAATTTCTAATATTTACATTTTTTTATTTAAATTTTATAGCGATTTTTGAAAAATTTATCTTAATTTATTACTGTTTTATGAAAAAAAATCTACTTTATTTATTACCGTAACATTCTGAAAGGAACAAAACACACGCAAAACAGAAACATTTGTATCGTGTACTTTTTCTGTACATAGCAGTTTTAAGGAGGTTCTACAGATAATGGATGTATCTAAATATTAGAAAAAACTTTATGGACGTATAAATTGAGATGCGAGAAAAGTGCTCGAAAAATTTTAGCATCGGTTACCGTGTAAAAATGTGCAAAAATGAATTTTGAAATTGCAGTTTTTCATGAGCTCTTATGGCAGAGGGGTTCCTGGAGATAGGAAACGAGATATTAATTATATGAAGGCGGCCTACCAGAGATTCAAAAAACGGAGTTCTTATAAATCGTAATCTAAGCTTTTCAAAAATATCGAAAAAAACAAGGGTTACCGCGTAAAATTTTGTGATATTGGCTATTGAAACAGGCCATATCACAGTTCACGTAGCGTGCTTCGATTAACAAGGGAGATTTGGCAACGTCGCAGCGACTGCACCCGCGCGGAAAGTGTGCAGTCAGTACAGCACTACAATATGACAGCACTTCAAACTTAAGCACCTAACCTAACGAGCGCTTACGGAGGAGTACTCGTTCTAAAATTATGTAAAATACAAGTTTTATCAATAAACAACAAAACATATAATTTATATCTTTATTTATCTGAGAACAAGGAATAAACTTTGTCAATTAGTTTTTTTGACGTAGTGACTCGAGCCTTGCCATCGATGCTCTCTCCAAACAAAACTCTGATACCATCATAACCATTTTTCGTGAAAGTTTCCTCTAGTATATTTCTGTTTATACCTGCTTTAGCCATTTTTTGATTTGCTGAAATTTTGTTCTGGTATACTGATCGTAGCGAAGTTTTGTTAGCGGATATAATGGATTTTCTATTCTTTTCATCTATCATGTTTGTAACGCTCTTAGCAAACTTTTTGATCAGCAAATCATCTATTTTTAAATAATCGATAATTTTTTTCAACATGATAACATCATCGACAGCATTGTGAAGGTTCTCGTGATTTTCGCCTGGAAGGAAATCTTGTAAAAGAGCTTTTACCGAAAAGCTCTGTTTATTTTTTCGCCTCTCTGGAAGTGCATTCCTCAAAATATCGAGAGTATCTGCGAATCCGCTCACTGTTTTTTTAAAGGTCTCCATCACTCCCAATTTAACAATTAGAGACAATATTCTTGGAACATCGAATCTGTATGGAATAATAGATCAAATGTACAGAAAATAATAAACCTTACTCTCAAATCTACCAATAAAGCAAGCAACTGTAATCAGCTCTGTCATAAATAATAAAATTTGCAATAATACATAAGTAATTCATTATTTATTTATCAGCCTTATCATTTGCTGAATGGCTTCTACGTATTTCAAGGATCCCAAAAAGTTGAATAAATAATTAGTCAAAAATCTAAAAATTTTAAAAGCAAATGTTATACAGTTACTTGACCGGTTGAAAACAAATATTTTCTCACTTGAGGCCATTATGGGATAAAAGAATTATCTGGCAGGCCCTATTTTCTTTGCCGCTTATCTCCTCAAGATATTTCAAAAATCCGTCCACAGCAGCTCGCACGGGTATTGTCTGTACCAAATCTTCGTGTACATACATATCCCCATCGATGATTTGCATTCCGGTTATTGCGGATGCTGAACTCGAGATGGGTATGGATGGAGTTATGTAGGCGTTGAACGTTGATACCCCATCATATGCTGCTATCTAAAAAAAGGTCTCAATAATTTTTGTACAAAAATCTATCTCAACTGTATAGTATTTTTTTTAATCACTTGACAAATCTGGTCAGTACTTCTAAGACCTGTAGTTTCTAGGTCAAAGTAAACTATCCTGTAATTATCATTTTCAAAATTGTTGGGATCGTTCATTGCACGTGGAGTATTCTCAAATAAATCTGAAACGTTGTAGCATGATACTCCAGATTCATAAGTCAATCCCTCTTGCCGCTGTCTTGATGCAGTGGCGATAGATCGTTGTTTCTTTGCATAAAGTCTTCTTTTTTTGATTTCTTTAGTTTTGGAGAGCTTGGCCCTGATCTCCCTTTTTTTATCTTTTTGTAGCCGATATGCTAATGTGCGAGCACTGCCAGAAGAAAGCAGGAGCTTGTTGTATACTTTTGCTATATACGTATAACCATCATTCTTTTGGCATACTGAAGTAGCTACGCGGTAATGAAGAGATTCCGATGCAGAATAATGACGAGCCTTTGGAGTTTTGCTCGCTACGGCATTATTTAACGATTCATTAGCTTGTGTGCAACCACATGGAGCGATTTTTTCCGCGTTTCTTGCAAATCGCGATAAAAGAGCATGTAGTTTCTCACGCAACTCCTCATCTGCAAGTGGCTTTCCATGCGGCAGATTATTGTGCTTATAGTTATTATTTACATGCGATTTGCACCAATCACCACATAATTGATGATCCCCGAACGCGTGAGGAACTATTGCCTCCAATGCAGCTCTCACTTTCTCGGTATTGCCTTTATTCTGTTTGACCGCACTCGAGAAGCATCGAGAAAAATATTCAATGAGTTTTGGCGACAATTTCATAGAATACAATGCCGAGGTAAACGATTTCAGTGTGTGATTGAAATCTGACCACTTTTCAATCTCGTGAGTAGCATTCCTACGAACACCAGCTACTGTGCTGGAGTCATCATCACCGATAATAACTGAAGCGTACACTCCTGCCTCCTCAAATAATTCATTTTTTGTAAAAAGTTCCACTGCCATATCTGGCTCCATGCTTTTCGCACTTCCATTATAATTCCGTCTACAGTCGTGATCTGTCTCGGAGTGCCCAAGTTGACACTTTCTACATTGCTTAGTCCGTACTGCATACGAAGCTACCTTACCTGAATGGTAGCCGATAATCATGGAATGACCTAAGAAACAATATTGTATGGGTATGTAATATTGTACTTTTGGAAAGTATTTAGAAAAACATTTTTATATTACACGTGCGTGGAAAGTGGCCCATTACGCGCGTGTTTTTTGTGCGACAAATAGCCAATTCCACACACCACTCAAAACAGTGCGGTAATATCTCATTCCCGCACAGTCTCGTGTAATATAAAATAGTGTGTATAACACGTGCGGGTTGAAAATTGGACACGCGTGCGGGTGATCGCACTCGCTTTCGGCTCGTGCGTCCACTCCGCACCCGTGTCCAATTTTCAACTTCCCGCACTTGTTACACAAATATCTGATACCTGATAGACTATTATAAGCATGCCCCGTCCCTCGCTTTTGCCAACCACAATCAAATGAAAATTTTAGAGGTGTTTTGCTACCTGTTTCTTCTGGAGTCTCTTTTACTATGTTGGAGCTGTTTTCTTTATCATCTACATTCCTGCTAATTCAAATCACACACAAATATACGTTTATGAAAGAGTGAGAATTAAAATCAAAATCTAGATTTTAATACTAAAAAGTTATTTTTCAAGTTTTCATGCATTGATATGAAATTAATTAACAATTTTGTAAAAAAGAGAAATTGTGAATTGTTCTATTAGTTGTTCTCTAAAGCATTCAAACATAAAAAAGTGTGATGAAAACCAGTACATACAACACACATGCGAGTCAAAAAGTCATGTAAGTAAAACCTATGGCCCTGCTCACAATCCTCATACCGTATAACATAAGAGACCTTCTAATCAGAGACTGGCCATAAGAGCGTGTCGTCCATGTTTCGCCAAAATCCAGCGAGTGAGAAGGATGTACATTCGGATCACTATCGCTGTCTCTTTCTCTCTCTTTCTTTATCTCTTTTCTATTCTTTTCTCTTTCTGTTTCTCTGCTTTTGACGAAAAATGTTGGACCAATGAAAAATGGCCCTCTTATGGCCAGTCTTCGATTAAAGGGTCTCTTTTTATTATTAAAGAGCTTCAGTCTTGGAAAGATAGGACGTATAGAGGGAATGAAATGTTTAGTCTAGCAAGTGTGTATCGTTGATTGAAAGGATTCGGTTAGAAAAAAGATGGGTAACTTTTTAGGTATTCAAACCTAAGTTTCAAAACCATTATTTATACATATAATTACTGTACATTGAGAGCTGGTGTAACATTTAAAGATACAATGTAAAAAGAACTTAAATGTCTATATACTTATGTAAACTTATACATTTGTGTAAATATTATAACTAATCTGATTTTCTCTATCACTATCTTAATCATACGAGTAAAATTATCGCATAACGCAGAACTTTTACAGAAGTAACTAGAAAAATATATAAATATATAAATATTGAATTATTTTTATATCTACATAAGCTTATGTCTCTAAAACTTGTACTATTATTTTTGTTTCATAAAGTTACAAATACAGATTCAATTTGATATGCTCGATAATTATAAACTTCTGCTAAAACACTCACTTATCATCTTCCTGTAAAGCACTCAAAGTCAACTTTTTCTCTAATTGAAGACCTTCTCTGCAACTGTCTTTGGCTATGCTTTCGATTGCAGGGCCCGCAACTCTCTCATGTCTTTTCACTACTGTTGGGTTCAAGGGTGGTATATTTAACGCTGATAAAATTGTGTTGAGATGGGTTTCTCCAATACCTGCATCAATCATTCCTAAATGAATTCAATTTTTTATATTATACAACTAGATAATTAGTAAAATCAAGCTTATATAAATACAAACCCATAACTGCCTTCAGGTTTACGGTGTAGTACATATGAGCATCACCAGGCACTTCTGCGTTGGTCGTGACCTTATAACTATTCCCACATTTTGTACATTTTACTGTGATGATACTAGCAAGGCCTGATCGGAATTCATCAGTAGCATATCTTAACGATAATGGTAAATTGCACTCTTTGCACCACAGTTCTGCTGCTAAATGAGCCAAGTCAACAATTCTTCGCCCATCTATGACATTTTTGCATTTGTCGAACCAATTTTTGGTCTGAAATGAATATTTCAATTTTTGCTTATACGTATATGAGTAGTATATAAGAATGCTTGTGTGTGTGTGTGTGTGTGTGTGTGTGTGTGTGTGTGCGCGCGCGCGCGCGCGCGCGCGTGCGCGTGTAAACAGTAAAAGTAATATAGTAATGTAAATAACTTTCACATGTATGATTAAAGTTGAAAATATTACTAACCTCACATAACCTTTTATCTGCCAATGATTTTTGGGCATTTTCCATTCGAAGAACAACTTGTTTTTTTGCGAATTTTCCTCTATTAATACCACGCAAAATTCTATTCTTATTTCTCCAAGAATTGGTCGGGCTTGGAGGAGTCATTATTAATTTATAAACAGTAAACACCAGTCACTGAATTGAACACGGTCACATACGAGCAGAATAGCGAGACTCAAGTTTGCGACGTTGCTACATTTTCTCGTATGTATAAGCCGGAGTCAAAGGACCACTTACACGATATTTTTAATTATTCCTCGCTTCGACTAATATGGGTATGACATGAGCTCTAACGTCATTAAAATTTATGAAAATATTTTATGAATACTTGGAATTGATGAATTTGAATATTTTCTCTTCATCTCTCAACTGACTAGAGAGTACCTGTAGAACCTCCTTAAATTGTATACTATACTTATTTACTTTTCTTAACAGCTAGTAAATAAAAATAAATTTATGGTAATCATGATTTCTTATTAATAAAATTTGTTTATTAAATTTATTATTTTAAAGTGTGTCAAGAGCTTGAGCATGGTTTTTCCTTTTTCTTTTTTTTTCTGTAAAATATTATGAAATTTCATGTTTGTTTATGCATACTAAATTATATTTGTTAACAAAAAATATCTTTATATTTTTTTAAATTTTATTTTAGGTTGATTACTTTATTTATTTAGGTGAATTAAATCCTATAGATTGTGCTGCTATATATTTCAAATGTGCTTTTGAAAATGCTGAAAAAACTTCATTGGAAGTAACTTGGCATGGTACAAAAGATTTAAAAGCTTTGAAAACTACTCGCTTTGCACATGCTTGTGAAGGTAAATAAGTAATAATATGTTGTATAATTTGCAGAAAATTAAAATTTCATAATATTAACAACATAAATATGTTATGTATCTTTAGACGCCATTAGTAGCAATTTAAATTTTCCTAAGCCACGGCGTGATGAATTCGAGGATGCAATGATAAAAGTACAAAAGAGCGTTTTCGCCGACAACAAAAACGACCAAGATGTTTAAAAAATGATGAACCTGAAGAGTCTTTTATAAAAAGAGCAAGAATCTCAAATAGAAGACAAAAGGATGGTCAGTCTATTAACTCCGACGATGCTCGGCAGGATGTACATGATGATCAAGACTGTACAAATCTGTCGCATATGACCGAACAGTCAGATATAAGTGAACAGTCACCGGATTATAATCCAGCAGTTTATAATGATGATTAATACTTAAAAAAGATATCTTTTTCCTTTTATTTATCAAAATTATTATTATTTTTTTATATAAATGTCAGTCTATGAACTCCGACGATACTCGGCTGGAAGTACATAATGATCAAGACTGCAGTACAAATCTGTCGGATATAAGTGAACAGTCACTGGATTATAATCCAGCAATTTATAATAATGATTATACTTAAAAACGATCTTTTATCTTTTAATTTTTCAAAATTATTTTTTTATATATAAAGGTATCTTTCTTTTTGCATTTCTAAAATATTATTCTAAAATATTATTTAATATAAAATATTAGATATAAATGGAATATTATTTTATATATTTATAAAATTTATCTATGTTAATTAATTTTATGTACAAATTTAATACAAATTATACGTATATACTTCGTCAAGCAGACTTTGTTAAGTCCAAAAACATTCGTCAAATCAAAAAAACATCAAGCTTTATTATTATTATTGTTAATATCGCTGAGAACGCTGCGAGATGTGACGAGATGGGCAGGAAATAATCACCTCAGCTTTTCAATCACTCTGAGTACTCTGTTTATTCTATATATAATATATCACACTTTATATTGTAATCGACGTCTGAACACGACCGAGATCGAGACTCTTCTGAGCATACATGATGCCTGCACGCACCTATGTGAACCTGGCACCCGACTTTCAAAAAATTATTTTTTTTACGGAAAACGTTAGCATTTTGTTTGTAGTTGTTTGTAGTAACAAAAATTTCGTTTGTAGTTTAATACATTAAAAATTATAAACATTTAAAAAATGACTTGCACCCCACTTTAAGATATCTCAAATCCGCTTGCGCCATCTTCTTCAGAATCGTTTGTAGTTATTTGTAATGTTTTTCTTTTCGTTTGTAGTTAAACCGTTTAAAAGTTACAATTTAAAGAAATAATAAAAATCTAACTTTGCTAATTTTGGAGATACCTCAAATCCGCTTCCGCCATCTTCAGAATCGTTTGTAGTTGTTTGTAGTGCTCTTCGTTTCGTTTGTAGTTGCACCGTTCAAAAGTTACAACAATTTAAAAAAATAATAAAAATCTAATTTTGCCAATTTTGGAGATACCTCAAATCCGCTTGCGCCATCTTCTTCAGAATTGTTTGTAGTTGTTTGTAGTGCTTTTCGTTTCGTTTGTAGTTGCACCGTTCAAAAATTATTATATTTTTGCAATAAACAAAAAGTGTAACTTTGCCAATTTTTGAGATATCTCAAATTTGCTTGTGCCATCTTCTTCAGAATCGTTTGTAGTTGTTTGTAGTGCTTTTTTTCGTTTGTAGTTGAACCGTTTAAAAGTTACAACAAATTTAAAAAATTAAAAAAGAAACTAATTTTGCCAATTTTTGAGATCTCAAATCCGCTTGCGCCATCTTCTTCAGAATCGTTTGTAGTGTTTTTCTTTTTGTTTGTAGTTAAACCGTTTAAAAGTTACAACAATTTAAAAAAATAATAAAAATCTAACTGCTAATTTTGGAGATACCTGAAAAGCACTACAAACAACTACAAACGATTATGAAGAAGTTGGCGCAAGCGGATTTGAGATATCTCAAAAATTGGCAAAGTTACACTTTTTGTTTATTGCAAAAATATAATAACTTTTGAACGGTGCAATTACAAACAAAAAGAAGAGCACTACAAACAACTACAAACGATTTTGAAGAAGATGGCGCAAGCGGATTTGAGATATCTCAAAAATTGGCAAAATTAGATTTTTATTATGTTTTAAATTGTTGTAACTTTTAAACGGTTTAACTACAAACGAAAAAAAAGCACTACAAACAACTACAAACGGTTCTGAAGAAGATGGCGCAAGCGGATTTGAGATATCTTAAAGTGGGATGCGAGTCATTTTTTAAATGTTTATAATTTTTAATGTATTGAACTACAAACGAAATTTTTGTTACTACAAACAACTACAAACAAAATGCTAACGTTTTCCGTAAAAAAAATTAATTTTTTAAAAGTCGGGTGCCAGGTTCACATAGGTGTCTTGTTCTCCCACCTAAACGCAACGCATGCGCCGACACGCTCAAACGGGCGCGAAGTCACGCTATTGGCCGGTCGTGCCAAGGGTGTAAATGACACGACTTCTTTTGTACGAAAAGTACATCAAGCCCTATGCCGAGTCGCTGACAATGACTCGGCATCTACACCTTTTGTGAGATGCCGCTCTCAAAAGTGCAAAGACGCGAATTGGCTATCGCACGCGCGTGAACCAATCGCGCCGCTGCACCGCGAATTTCGCGTAAGCGGACGCAGAGTCACTTGGCTTGCACCGAGTGACTCTCCTCGTATGAAAGTCACACTGACGAATCCTCACGAAACCAGGTAAGTATGCGTATAACGCAATCATTGTTAATTTCTCTCTTTTTCTTTCAGGTATCCCGGATCGTTCAAGGAGTCGTCTCATTTTGTCACCGGCGGTGATTAACGGTAAGTATAAATCATTGGTAAGTATAATAAAAGCGACTTGAATCTGTCGCACGCATGTATGAATAATAATTAGTCTTTATATTGACAGGGAAGATTAAAAAGTTAGCAAATTAATGAATATAATATTAAATTGGCTCATTGCCATGCAAAAGTGTAAAAGTAACATAAAAGTGTAGAAAAGTGTAAACTAAAATCAGCATAATTGCAATAAAGTGTAGTAAATCATATGTATTTGCCTGGAATGACTCCTTTTGGCCCTTTTCTGTTAATGAATCATAATTGTTAGCGATATTTATCGTGGTATAACAAATAAAGTGAAAAGTATATCAAAAGTGTTGTTAAAGTGTTCGTTGAGTGTAGAGCCTACGTTGGCTCGTCTCGCCCGCTCGCTCGTAACGCGCGGGTGTGCAAAGTGTCAAAAAGTGTCGCACCTCTATCGGTGGTGTTCTCAGGTGAGTGTTCCCATCTGACAGGTGTAAAAGGTGTAAAAGTGTAATGTAAAAGTGTGGATATGTCATTCCCCTACGGGATTGTTCAAAATCATAATGTAAGTAGTGAATAATGTAAAAAGTACGAAAACTAAATAAGGATCTGGAAAATTGATTATCAACGGTAAAAATGTAATTGGAGAAACGATTAGGTATTCTGAAAATTTCATGCTTATTAATTTCTACGGTAAATAGTAAGACTGTGAACCGGCTTTGTGCGAATACGCTAAAAGTAATATGCAGACTATTGAGATAGCAAACAAAATGAAAATGAATGATAGTACAATAATACGGAACTTGTCCGAATCCATATTAGTGACTTTATTTTTGCTCTCAGGCTTAAACTTAAGGTAGGTGAATGACTGTTTTAATGTTTCTTATTTATGAAAGAATGTAATTATCAATGATTATTTAATGTTTCACAAGTGTACTGGGTGTGTACTTTGAGTGTGATCAGTGTAACGTTGTGTAACGCTGTGTACTTATTCTTATATATATCGTACCCTTTCGGTACCTCACGTCCTAACTTCGTGAGTTTACATGCAAAATGACTTATAAAGTATTATAAAACAAAAATAAAATAAATCACAATCTTCGTGGGCTCAATAAAATTATGTGTCAAGACTCTGAATAAAATATCATATAAAAATTAAAAAAGTTACTCTCGCTGAGTATATACACGCCCTAGAGGTTCGTGTAACAAGTATGCTGCGACTCGGCTGCGTCTGGCTGCTGCTCCTCCTGCACCTCGACCGTCATGGATTGGTCCTCCACTCGTTCGGCCTGACCAGCGGGCTGTGTGCCCACCTCCAGCAATTTGCTCACCTCCTCGTCAGCTCTTTGGGTCAATATCTCGGCTATGATCTGGCTGTCGACCTCGCAAAGGCCGCTGTCAATGCCCTGCGTGTCCTGGCTGCACTCTACGGGCACCGGAGTGGCTGCCCTCTGCACCTTCTGCTCCCTGCTCGCTTGTCCCTTGCCTTGTCATTCAGGGTTGGGAAGTAACTAGTTACCGTTACAAGTTAATTTTTTTAGTAACTTACTGGTAACTGCGTTACATTTTTTTTTGGTAACTGTAACGGTAACTTAGTTACATTTTTTTGGTAACTGTAACTAATTTAACAGTTATTTTTATCGTTACTTTCTATATTTAGCTTTGGAGGGAAAAACGCCATCTCCTAGAATCATAAACCAATCACAGAGCCGTATTTGGCATAAAAACGAACTTTAATAACTTTATGAATACCGGCTTTGATGCCGCGCGCGATGCGCGCTCGCTACTGCGCTTGTTTTTGTTATAACCCATGGCTGACAGTTTTCGGTTTCTTCTTCACACGTGTACATACATGGTAGATTTTTCATGTGCTAAAAGTCCTAAAAGTGTTTGTGAAGGTGTGTTACGTGACTTACGTCATTTGTGTTACATCGTGCCGTCTTTTCTTATCGGGACCCACTATCGCGTAAAAAGTTTCGCTAAATAGCGTGATTCAAGGAGAGTGGTTATTTGAGGTTATTGACGTATCCGACGTACGTGCTAGACTTTTCGTGAGTGACGGTAATCGAGATCAAACTCGCGCGGATTAACGACCTCTTGTACAATTACAATTACTGCAATTACTATTACTGCTATTCTAGGAGCGGGAAGACGGGCGCTTGTAAGTTTTCGGATTGAAGATTGAGGCGGCTTCTTCGAGTCGCTTCGCAGCCTCGTGGCACGAAACGCTTTCTACGACGTGCGATAATCGAGCTCACCGGACTCGATCGTTCGCCGCCCGGCTTTTGACGATTAAAAAAAGAGATCGGCGTTCCCCGGGGATTGTTGTACGGACTTATGCTTGACGAGCGAGAGGAGAGGATAATTTGCCTGGTGTGACGTGACAAGTCGCGTCTACTTTCCGGACGGGCTCGGCCGAGGGGAATTCGGGGGTGCTTCCTCGTTAAAGCGAGGAGAGGGCGGTTGCGTATTCTTAATTGGTCTAATTAGTTGTTAAGTTTTTAAGGGATCGCCAGTGGTGGCTGGAGTCAACATGTAACGGCTGGGAGCCGCAACGAGGAAGGGCAGAGGTTTAAGGAGACGGCCAAGGGACGTGGCCGAAAGTCGGATCGCCCGGACCTCCCCGCAAGTGCATGAGTGTCGCCGGCCGGAATCCACCCCGTACTCGGTCGTAACAGCGGCAGGATAGTAGCCTAGAGCACCCCGGGACACGCCCGAACGAAACGCCAGTAAGAGCAGGGTGCCGAGGAGCGGCCCAAGAAAAGGCACAGCCCTGGGGCCGTCACCCCGAGGGGATGCCGGCGGACGGGGCGGAGGCCCGGCCAGCCTGACCCCGAACGCCGGCTCGATCATCGCGGCCCGGACAGCCGGTTTATTCGAAAAGCCCGCGCCGAGTCGGAGGTAATTGGAGCTGCGTCGCCGGAAGGGGAGGCGCGCAAGAAGCTGAGGCGCCAATGAGAGCGCCCTAGCGTTGGAGTAGCGCCCCCGGAAGGAGCGACGCACGGGCAGCCTAGGCGCCGGGAGCGCTAGGATCGGCAATCCGGTCGAGCGACACGCTACAGCGCAGGCGCGGGGAACCGGCGCGATCCCGGCAGGCCATCGTTTCCGTCACTGTCGTGCCGGCGAGGAACCTGGGAGCATCGCCCGAATTACGAGCTGCCCGGACCAACGGAGATACTACGACGCATTGTAAGGTCACCACTCTGGCGTCCCCGCGTTAAGAAAAAAAGAGTTCGCTCGAGGCACTGGCCCCAGGCACGTATCGGTTACCTGAGCGCCGCAGGAATTACCTGTGGACGGCGGTATGAGCGCGTGCGTTACCTTGCCCTCGCATTTAAGATAGATTCGTGTGGAAATCGTGCCAGGGCCTTGCAGAGAGTGAGCTCTCCTGTGCGTAGAGACCAATCGTGCCCTCCCCGGGAGCACCGTCACGGCCGATAGTTGCGTGGCGTTAAATTATGTGAGTCGGATTAATCGTGTCGAATTGTGTCGCGTTTCATTGTGTTAATATTTGTAATCGTGTCGCGTTTCGTTGTGTTAGAGTTCGTAATCGTGTCGCGTTCTGGTCATGTTGTCGAGAATAATCGTGCCGCGTTTCCTTGCGTGAATCGGGATAACCGTGGCATGCCCTGCGCGGCGATAACGGAAGCAAGTTGCGAAGGAAACGGCAAGCCGCGAGTGGTCATGTAATTTGAAGGGCACTCGCTCTCGTATTTGAGTAACGTATCCGGGCCCTCGAGGACGGCGAATATTGTGCTTGGCGGGACGGAAAGATCGACGGGATCGGCGCGGGGCCGCGGAATCTCCGTGCTTGCGAAAGAATTCGGGATTCGCTTGGCAAGCCGCGGGATCGTCCGCGATACGAGTCCTTATTTCGTATTCGGGGGCAATCGCCGGCCAGCGTGGTCGACACGGCGAGATCGCCCATAATTTTTGCGTCGTGCGGAATTAAGGTGGCCCGGGCGCGCGTTGAAGGCGCAACCGAAGGTGCGGCGATTCGGTTCGTCGGCCTCGTGGCGTAAGTTCGTTGTGAGCTCGAAGTAAGGTACCGCGTTACCTTAATCAACTAATTATTTTTCATGTTAAGCTTTCGTGTGTTTGTCTGCGTTTACCTGTTGCGTTGATCTGATCTCGCGTGCGTTGATCTACAGTGTTTAATACTCGACATTCTCGCGTGCACTTATTGCGTTATTTATGCGGCATTCGTGCGTCAGCCTATCCGACATTTTTGCGGTAATTTATACAACATCTTCGCGTTAATTCATGGCCGCGGCGTCGATCCGCCGCCGATAATGCCTCGTTACCGCGTAGTCTGATTCCGAATGCGAGATGCTCAGACCAATTATACCAACACCTACTTTGATTGATATTCTGTTGCAGGTGCCTTATATCTGACTAAATATATCATATGTTATCCTATTATTATTATTTTGTGTGATTGATTGCGTCACGCCTCTCTCCGAATTCCCTGAAAGAGAACTACGCCCTGAGGTATTGTCGGGGATATCGCGTTAGATATAATAGAGTACGGTGGTGCGATCCGTCGCACCTGGCGCCCAATCGTTTGGTGTTTGAATTAGTTGCGCGTGCTGCCAATCCACGATAGCCCTCCACCGGATTGCGAGACCGGGGGAAAAAGCGTCGCACTGGGTATACTTGAACTTGGTAATCGAGATCAAACTCGCGCGGATTAACGACCTCTTGTACAATTACAATTACTGCAATTACTATTACTGCTATTCTAGGAGCGGGAAGACGGGCGCTTGTAACTTGTAAGTTTTCGGATTGAGGATTGAGACGGCTTCTTCGAGTCGCTTCACGGCCTCGTGGCACGAAACGCTTTTTACGACGTGCGATAATCGAGCTCACCGGACCCGATCGCTCGCCACCCGGCTTTCGACGATTCAAAGAAGAGATCGGCGTTCCCCGGGGATCGTTGTACGGACTTATGCTTGACGAGCGAAAGGAGAGGATCATTTGCCTGGGTATACCTGAACTTGAAAAATGAAACTGTTTCATTGGTGAACAATGTTATCGAGCACTTTGAACGGAAATACGAAATACAAATGCAGGCTGCGAGGAACGGCTTTAAGGCCTTTAAGAACGGATTATTTCGAGCGTTGAGAGCCGCCGTTGAGCTTATCTCCACTCTCTCTCTCTCTCTCTCTCTCTCTCTCTCTCTCTCTCTCTCTCTC
>NW_020225871.1:87570-89694 GCF_003070985.1 Temnothorax curvispinosus
CCTCTCCCTCTCCCTCTCCCTCTCTCTCCCTCTCTCTCTCTCTCTCTCTCTCTCTCTCTCTCTCTCTCCTACGTAATTTCGCTAAAATAAGATGATTAAAAAATTAAATTGAAATACCACAGTATTAATTATTAGGATTAAAAGGATTAAAATATCGGTAAAGCTGCAGTTTTTAAAGATGTTAACTGACAATGGGCCATCTATTAAAACGTTTAGAACAAAGTTGCGACTGAGGTAACGGCATAACCGCGGTTAATTGATAATTAATGACAATAATGACACAAGTTGACACAATCATCGTTTTCTATCTTTATATTTCTTGGTCTTCAATAGGCCTGGCTGTTCTCTTTAACTGAATTTCTATTTTCTTGCATCGTTCAACTTTCCTCTTTTTCTCTCCACGTTTAAAGTTTAGCTAAAGAGAATTAAGAGAATTGAGAGAATTAAGAGAATTGAGAGAATTAAGAGAATTGGCCTATTGAGTAACAAAGACAGGACTGAGGACACTTATGTCAACTGTTGTCACTAAATAAAAAACAGTCAAGGATTTCTATTCCTAATCTAATCATTTCAATTTCATTTTATCTTTCCGATTTCAGTTGAATATTAATACCCGGCGCAGCTCTTTTGTATCTGTTTCCGGTTTTGCACGACGGACCCGCAGAATCAATATTTCGTACGTAATTGTAGATAAACTTCTAATTTTCAAATAACGTAATAAGGAATGCTTTCCATTTAATGACAATAATGACACAAGTTGACAGTTGACACAATCATCGTTCTATCTTTATCTTTCTTGGTCTTCAATAGGCCTGGCTGTTCTCTTTAGCTGAATTTCTATTTTCTTGCATCGTTCAACTTTCCTCTTTTTCTCTCCACGTTTAAAGTTGAGCTAAGGAAAATTAAGAGAATAGGCCTATAGAGTAACAAAGACAGAACTGAAAATACTTATGTCAACTGTTGTCACTAAATAAAAAACAGTCAAGAATTTCTATTCCCAATCCAATCATTTCAATCCAATTTTATCTTTCCGATTTCAGTTGAATATTAATACCCGGCGCAGCTCTTTTGTATCTGTTTCCGGTTTCGTGTTGCGCGTAGTGAGAGAAGCATTTCTCCTCCATCGATAGGAAGAATTCAGGAATTAAATCTCAAATCTAGATTACGAGTTATACGAGTATTACGACCGCTGCGAGACATTTTGTTAATTTGTTATTTCTTTGAATTAGGAATCACTCCGAGTTAGGACAATCAACGCTTAAAAGTCTGAGAACAATGACTGACACTTAAGAAGCAGAACAAGCTCAAGCGAGTACGTCTCAATCCGCGAGTGAAACAGATTGTGATACACCATGGCCGGCATATTCAGAAATTTTTACATTCGAACCAAAGCTGAGCAATGAAAAAAATTTTGCATTTTACGTGCAAATTATGCTTAGGCAGAAAAGTTTATCAGGCAAATAAAACCTCTACATCCAACTTGAGGAAACACGCAAAAGTAAGTGTTATTTATTTATATAATCTATTTTCGATATTAATTATTAATTCTGTGTAGTCATAAAGTCATAATCCGAGAACAAAGCTTTTCTCTTTTTATTGGCCTAGTTTACACCGATTTCTTGATACGCGTATCAAATAATATATTTGAATTGATCAGTCAATAATCAAACTTATTTATTAGTCAAATCGTATTTTTCGAGAAATTTATCGAATTTTTCTTCTTTTTTAACGGCACTATATAGCTCAAGATCAAGCCATGGCCTCCTGAAGTTCGGCCTGTATAAAATCCGAGGCCTCCCTTCTGGTTTCTTAGAGATACACTCTCGGCGGGTTGCCATTAACCCTTCCAAGAGGTGGCGATCAACCCTACTGAAAAAAATCACGTCACGAAATTACGTCATGAAATTACATCACGAAATCACGTAACAAAATTACGTAATTAATGACATAATTAATCACGTAACGGATTGTTCCAAATCGGTACGTGATTTTAAAAATCACGTAATTTAAAAAATTACGTAATGCTGGGAAACACATTTTTTTTTTAATCTGAATAAAGTTATATAAAACCACAAAGTTTGTTTAATTGCTTCTTCGTCGTAACTTATGCATGTAAAACATGAT
>NW_020225871.1:94694-154198 GCF_003070985.1 Temnothorax curvispinosus
ATCATGTTTTACATGCATAAGTTACGACGAAGAAGCAATTAAACAAATTTTGTAGTTCCTATACAACTTTATCCAGATTAAAAAAAAAATGTGTTTTCCAGCATTACGTAATTTTTTAAATTACGTGATTTTTAAAATCACGTACCGATTTGGAACAATCCGTTACGTGATTAATTATGTCATTAATTACGTAATTTTGTTACGTGATTTCGTGATGTAATTTTATGACGTGATTTCGTGACGTGATTTTTTTCAGTAGGGAAATAAAAACCGACAATTTTTGGTCGGATTTGAACTCGGATCTTCAGCTCATTAGAGCAGCGCATATCTTTCTGCGCCATGATCGCCACGCATCTGGCGAGCGCAATGAGTTCTGGCTAAAATAAACGGTGCCACTGGAGTGGCAAAGATTTAAACAAAACGGTGCATTATTCACTTGCCAATATCTTGCTTTCAACGCTTTACGCTCTGCACTCCTCACTTCCGCCTGCTATCTTTCTCGCTTTCTCTGAGCGATCCCGCCAAATTCAGTTCGGCGTAAAAACTACTCCGCGCATCGAACAGGGCTTTTACATAATTTTTAGTAGCAGTGGATTGTATTATATATATATTTTCCACTTTATTATTATACCACCTTACCCTATACATATTATATTATAACATTATCATCTACCTGATCTACCTATTACATACAACATCACATAAACATCACATTATTTTATTTTGATTTCTACATGTTAATTTAATAGATAAAACATCCACGTTATTTGGAAAAAATAGACGAAGCCATATCTAATAAACTTGCAAATAACAAACGTCAAAAAGAAAATGAAGATATCTCCAATAATAGTGTTACAAAAAGACAATGTGTATTACAAAAATGGGGTTCTGGAATAACAGAAATTACTCCAAAAAAAATTAGATGGTGCTATATTGCGATTTGTTATTGAAAATATTGTAGGATGTTAGGTTTATGATACGGGTGATAGAGCGAAGGCTGGAGGTTATTGTACGATCATTTATTCAATCGGTGTCCGGAGATAACATAAAATACGGTTCTCGGGGTAACCCGCGGACTGGATACACAAGTGACTCGCGGACTGTCTCTCCGTACGTCGTATCTCGTCAAACGCTCGCTTACTTCTGCCTCTCGTCTCGCGCAGAGGACACTCGCACGCTCGCTTTCCGCGTGCCACGCCGATCCCGCGTGATCAACGTCGCACGCGCAACAACAAATAACCGCCAAATATCGGCATCCTACAATATTCAGCCCCTTGCAGTTGTAGAGAGTTCTGCTTTTTATTGATTTGGTTAAAATTGGATTGCCTTCATCATTTCAAATAATGTGCAGAAAGACGTTAAGAGAAAAACTTTGTCAATTATATTTTGACATGAAAACTGCTCTTGAAAATAAATTGGCCAAAATAGAATATATCTCAACTACAGCAGACTTATGGAGTAAAGCAAAGAGGTAGATAGTAGATATTATCTTGATACTTTATTCAATTTCTACATTAATATTTTCTATTAGTATTTTATTTTTTATGAAAGTATATTTTTAATTCTTTAATACGTTATTACTTTATTATAATTAAATTAATCTCTAAATTTTTTATAGAAGTTATTTAGGAATAACAGTTCATTGGACTAATCCAGGAACTTTAAAAACGGAATCAGCTGCACTGGCTTGCCGTAGAATGAAAGGACGGCATACATTTGATGTTTTAGCAAAAGAAATTAATTCCGTGTTTTTGGAATATCATATACAAAATAAAGTATGCTGTGTAACAACAGATAATGGCTCAAACTTTGTTAAAGCATTTCGGTAAATTAATATTATCTTATATGATATTTTATACAATATTTTCTTGATTCATATATATATATTAAATAACGCATTCAATTTTTTAATTTATAAATAATTTTTAAAAATTTTTTTTAGAGATTTTGCAAGAGATGAAAATATTGAAAATGATGACGACGAGACTGTTAACATGGAATTCCATAATTTGAGTGATTTATTAATCACTGATGAAATGCAAGATTTAGACGCAGAAGATTTTATTACTCTTCCACCACACCATAGGTGTGTTAGTCACACGCTTAGCCTTGTTGCAGTCAAAGACTCCGAAAAAGCTTTGGAAACTGCTTTATATAAAAAGAAGTATAGACCAACATTTGCCTAATTAACGAAATTGTGGATCAAGCAGAATCAATCCACTCAAGTAGCTGACAAAATTAAAGATATTTGCGGCATTTATTTGAAAACCCCCGTTGTTACTAGGTAAAAAGAATTTTTATTACATTTTTTTTGTCTTTATTTTATGTTAATAAATATTTTAATATTTCTTAAAATATATATTGTTTTAACTATTTACACGGACACATTCACACATATACACACAGAATATATATAATATAAAAACAAAACTTATTAATTTTTATTATTATAAATAACAGATGGAATTCAACTTTTGATTCTGTATGTCAATTGATGACTCTTTTAAAAGACGGCCCAGAGAAAGTAAATCAATGTTTGGATTATTGTAACTTACCGAGACTGACAAATGATGAAATAAAATTTTTAGATGAGTATTGTCAGGTAAATTACATGCACACATGATTTAACAAAATAAATAATTAAACAAAATACATGATATATGTGTATAAACTATAAATTACAAACGATAAAAAGTGTATTTTTTTTTATTTTCTTGGACTAGGTAATGGAACCTTTGGCAAAGGCACTCGACATTTTACAAGGCGACACGGGAATGTATATGGGATATTTGTTGCCTGTCTTGTACAGTTTACAAGAAAAACTAAACAATATTACGAACACGAATAAACTGACACATTGTAATCCATTAATCACAGCCATTGAGGAAGGTTTAAATCGAAGGTAATTTATTAATTGGTTTATAAGTTATAAACTACAGAAATATACCTACATAAATTTTTTATAATAATACGTATATTTCAACAGAATAGAACTGAGCGCTATTTAAAATAGATACAACAATGTATAATTTTACAAAAATTTTTTCTAAATTATACTAGACATCACGTTAGAAATAACAAGGTAAGTTTTTTATATTTGAACTGAATTGATTTGAACAATGACTAACTCTTGGCTTCTACATAAACAAATATCTATTGTAGTGACAATTTGTTACATGTCAGCCACTAATATATAATATAGAAGTTGGAAGTTATATTTATATTATAGGACTACAAATGTGAAAAGGTCAATTGACTGAAAGTTTTTCAACATAAACTGTATAGTTTAAAGTTTAAAACGATTTGGTTGAAGTATAGGTATCTATATACCTGTCTGGTGACTGAGACCACCCGCCCACCCCTTTTCTTTCAAAAACTAAGCATTTTAGAAAAAACGTTCCAGACAAAAATTGTATGGTTTTGAGGGGAACATAAGATGGTGTCATTGATTTGACCTTGAGTGGCATCGTTAAGGACAGGTCAAGGACACCTTCAGTTTCTTAAATGGAACCCTCTATTTTTTATTGCATATTCTTATAGCTTATGTCGAGAGCTTTCCAAAATTATAGTGATAATTAAGTATTTTTTCATTAAGTACTTTTCGAGTTATAAGGCTTGAAAGTTACAGTATTGCGACATAATATTTTGGTAAGTATTTATAATTCAAATTCCTTACTTTTTATTTTTGCAAACAATATGAATCAATTAATGTAAAAAAACAAAATTTTCTTACAGAAAAACTTGTTGTGTAAGAGCGTGATGTGGCACAGTAGATAGTGCACTAATCTACAAAGCTGAAGAACAATTTTAGTGCCATTTATAATGAGTGAAAATTCTTGTACCGTTGTTAAGAACAATGTCTAAAATACCTGGAATAAACTATTGCGCGCTGTGTAATTTCTGTAGGCATTCATATTCATGCATTAAGTTTTATTCTTACAGAATGTCTATTCACCAAGCACATATTGAATTACTTTCGACAAAGACTTAAATTTAGCGTATACCATGAAAGAAGAGTACCGATTTTTTATTGCGTGATTGATAGTTATTGAAAAAGCACCCCGAATCGTGAGAGGCAAGGGGACTCACGCAAATCAAGCACCCCGAATCGTGAGAAGCTAAGAAAATAATGAATATGCAATAAACAGTTACACAAGTTTTTCTTTAAGAAAATTGAGTTTTCTTTACATTAATTGATTTATATTGTTTGCAAAAATAAAAAGTAAGGAATTTAAATTATAAATACTTACCAAAATATTATGTCACAATACTGTAACTTTTAAGCCTTATAACTCAAAAAGTACTTAATGAAAAAATACTTAATTATAGTGTTTTGGAAAGCTCTCGACATAAGCTATAAGAATATGCAATAAAAAATAAGGGGTTCTATTTAAGAAACTGAAGGTGTCCTTGACCCGTCCTTAACGATGTTACCCAAGGTCAAATCAATGACACTATCTTATGTTCCCCTCAAAACCATACAATTTTTGTCTGGAACGTTTTTCTTTAAAATGCTTAAATTTTAAAAGAAAAGGGGTGGGCGGGTGGTCTCAGACACCTGGTATATTACTGTACTTATTTTAAATAGCGCATTACAACTTTCATTTTATTTGAAGTATTTGCATTATTGTAAAAAAAAACATTGTACAAATATAAACATTTTAATATATAATATATAATTTTAAATTTTAGATTTTGTACAACATTTGAAAAGGAGTTAATTATTGCAAATTGTCTACATCCTAAATTTAAATTAAGCTGGTTAATTAAAGATAAGAAAAAACTAGCTGAAAGTTACGTAGAAGATTTGCTGGGCATACGCTCAAATAATAATTCTCCAAACTCTGGTAAAAATGATGATTACGACGATTTTTTTACTTTTCATCGGCAATCAACATCAACTTCGGAGTCCGGAGAAGAAGAACTGCAACAATTTCTGAAGTCAAAAACGACTGATATTGAACTATTAAATGATTTCCCGAAATTAAAAAACTATTTATTAAATTTAATACGGCTTTACTAAGCAGTGCATCAGTTGAAAGGATGTTTAGTATCGGTAATTCTGTCTGTCAACCTTCAAGAGGTCGCCTACATGATAACATAATGGAGTATTAACTTTTACTAAAAATAAATTAAAGATATAGATAAAATTTAACGAGTTTATATTTTATTATTTTATAATCCAAATAACCCTATATAATCCTTGTTTAATTTGCTATTGAGATAATCTTAGATCTAAATAGTAGTGTAATTTTATACTGTCACCGCCTTTTCCTTCCGGTCAGCGGGCGGAACAAAAACACGGAGAGCAGGATGGTGGGCCTCTCGCTACGCGGGGCCCTCACGCCCGGGCGTCCGATAACCGCGATAACCGATTGGGCGCCAGACACGCTCAAGGCGCGTCACCGAGTCGCGAAATCAATTTCGCCGCCGGGGCAAGGGGCGGGCTAGCTCACCTAACGGTGGAGGGGCAGGGTAGATGCCGGGCAGGACTTACGGGTGCGGGAACGGAAAAATAAAGCGCGAGAACGCCGATCAATTAACAAAAAGAATGCAACAAAGTTTATTCTTGCACACAGCCGAAGCGACGGGCAGGGTGGATGGAGTTGCGACCAAATGACGGGCACGCGTCGCGCGCACAGCAATAGGTAAGCCCGAAGGCAACACCGAAAAACGCAGATCTCGCCAGCGCGAACTCCAAGGAGGCGGGAGTCAAAGACGCGCGGAAAAACGCCGCTCGGGAACTTCACCCCGACTTTATCCACGATCGCTATTACGGGTAATAACCGGCCGCGAGTCGAAGTCAACCGCGGTAACATAAAGCGCGGGAAGCGTCTTGCAATCTATTATGCGCGGGGCCCGCCACGAGCCACCAGGCGAGAGAAATTTCGGCGACTTTAAGCGCTCGGTGAGAGTATAGATTGCAAGACGCGAGGCGCCAGATAATCTTACGGGCTAAGAGACGCGAAAGAATCTTACGAACTAAGATACGCGAAAGAATCTTACGAACTAAGATACGCGAAAGAATAAAAACTACGGCAACCAGGAGACGCGACGTCCTCGAACACCTTACCCCTCCGAGGCGCAACGCCCGGAGGAGTATTACAATTCAGATAGGCGGAGTAATGCAAGGTGCTCCAAACGAGGAGACGCGACGCCGCGTGAGATGTCCCAACGAGGACCCGCGTATAAGAGAAAACACCCCGACGACGGTACTCAACGCACCCGGAACCGCGGCAATGATAATACGCGAAATAACGAGGAAACCGAGAGGGCAGAACGTCGCGATCCCGAACACGGCGTGAACCGCGCCGCTCAGCCGGACACGTACGCGCGCGAGCGGCACGCAGCCTTCACGTGCTCCAAAACCGCCGGTACGCTCCCGCGACGCGAGATCAATGTAATTCACGGACCCCGCTAACCGGGGGCTCTTCGGCGCCTCCGGATCAGATCTCCCGGGCTCGCTCGAATACCCTGCCTCGATAACCGCGTCCGGGGTCCCTCGCGCTTGGTGTCGACCGCCGACCAAAACTCTACGCCGAGCTTGCCTCGGAGCAACGCGAAATATGGCGGTTCGACACCAGAACGGGAGCGCGACCCCCTCGCAGTCAATTCGTGGCTCACAATATTTTATTACGGGCGACCTCACCGACGCGCTGCTCCAGTGGCTCGTCCTCGTCGTCGTCCTCCTCGCTCCTCCGAGCTGGTAGCGGTCTCCCACAACGGGCCGGGCTTGGCGCGGGCGAAAATGGACGGCAACGCGAAACGCGTTTTCACGGTGCGGCGAATAGCGCGGAAGAGGCAGAGCGACGTCGTTCTCGATCGCGGATCGAACGCAGCGGCTCGGCCGTCCTCGGCCTTTCTCGGGATTTCGGCTGCCTCGCCGCGTCGGTCCGCGCAGTGTCGTACTTCGGCGGAGTGTCATGCACCCCTGCTCCGTTTTCGGGCCTCTCCGGCCCGCAATAATTCCTCGTAGGGCAAGGGCCGCCCTGATGTAGGCTCCGGTTGCCGCTACTCTGCCTCCGGGCCCAATCCTCCGCCCTTTCGGCGTCCGCGGCTAGTGGTGCTCCGGGTCCGGGGCGACGGGCGTCCCTATGACGGTCCTCTCGACCGCTCCCGCCAGGCCCACACGGACTCCCGGTCCTGCCGCCCGCTTCCCTTTCCGCCGGGCCGCTCCCTTGGCTCCGCCGCCCGCGTCTCCTCGCCGGGCCGTCCTCTCGACTGAATGCGGAGGGGCTGCTATCTCCCGCCGACGGCTGGTCTCCCCTGCGGTGCCCTCCTCTTCGGTCGGTGGGGCGCCGCTCATACAAAATTACAATTACATAAGAATCTGTCGCATTTTATAAGTATTGCCCTCGGGGAGATCTCGACGTTCGGTTTTACGCTCCCGGTCCGTCATGGGGCGTGAACCTCGCGCCTTGTGACGGCGGCGAGGACGCTGCCACGCGCGGCGGAGCCGCAACGTCACAATACATAATACATTTTATTTAAGAATTTTAAGTTTACAATTATCATGTTAAAATTAAACTTTTTATTCTGTAATCTTAATCTTGTTTTAACATTTTAAAAAAGTAACTGAAAAAGTAACTAATAATTACTTTTTAAGTAACTGTAACTGTAACGAGTTACTTTTGAGAATTAGTAACTAGTAACGGTAACTAATTACTTTTTTGACTCGGTAACGATAACTGTAACTAGTTATTTTTAAAAAGTAAGTAATTTTTAAAAGATGCGATTGAAGATGCAGACGTTATACTAGTAGGAAAAGTATGCCAAAAACAAATTGAGGAAAGACGAAAAGAGTGCATATATGTGGCAGTTCTACAAGTTAGAATATGAAAGATTTGCGATGAGGCACCAAGACGGTCAGAACTCCTTAGCGACGGGTCAGGAAGAGTGAAAAGCTCACTAAGGTAAAAAGGAGATTGTAAGAAAAGAATGCGATACGTCTGACAACCAAGAAAATAAAGCCTTCTATTTTCAACAGAGAGCCAGTCCAGTCGATGCCTGTATGGCGTTATATGTTCATCACGTTTAATGTCATAAATAAACCGAATACAGCAATTTACAAGTCTTTGTAATTTAGTATTCAACTCATTGCTCAAGCCGTGATAGACAAGACAGCAATAGTCAATATGAGGTATAATTAATGCTGTAACTAATTTGATTCTTAATTCAATGGAAAGAGAGTTTCTATTGAATTTTAGTTTGTATAGCGCATAATGGACCTGCTGTTGTAACCGGACGGTACTATAGGAGGCACGAATCAACGCTGTGTGTCCTTGGAATCAACGGTCGCCGCTCGGTTTGACCTTGAACCGCCGAGAAGGTAAGTATCGTCGATATCTCTAACTATTAATTATACTTAATCTTCTTTTCAGGTTCCCGCCACCGCTTGATCATCGCCGTCGCCGATCAGGATCGCCGCTGCCACCGTCTTCCAGGATCAACGAGGGACTTCGAGTGATCGACGCCAATAGATCAAATAAGTAGAAGGTAAATCCAATTGAATAATTTTCGAAATCTTTTACGAAAAGGATGTTTAATTTATTCAATCTTATTGATTTCCAGTGATAGTTGTTCACAAAAGTTCAAGTCACACAAGATGTCGGACGCTCATATACGTGGGCACACACGCCCCGTTTCTCTACGACGCACGAAGTTATTTCGGCCCGAAATAGCCGTTTGCCAATGTAAAAGCGATAATTAACGCGTTCCGCGGGCGTTTCCGGTTGTTACGGATGTTGCCGATATATTATTAATGCACTCGTGTAACGCTCGCGTGACTTAGCGCGACGACGAAAGAGCGAGGCTTATTACGTGTTGCTCGTACAACGATCCCCGAGAGACTGCCTCGAGTTGTTTGTCTCGCTTGAGCTCCCCACCATCGGTATTGGCGGCCCCCACTTCAACGCCTCTTCGACTTTCTCTTTCTCGAAGCTTCCTAACTGCGCATATAACTGCGGTAATTTTCCACGCGGGTGTTTACGCCGGTTCCCCTGGAAATTTCCACAGGCGTTGCGCTCGCACGGTCGCTCCGTCCCGATGCCGAGGTAGTGGTTTTTCACCACTGCCAATACTGCCCGGCCGTTGACGCCGACCTGTGCGCCTAGTCTATTCTCGCGCGTACATTGTCCTTCCGGACGACTTCCTCGAGGAAGACGTCCGGGTGCAGAGCACCAGGCTCGCCGACGACGTCGACCCCTCCTGACTTTTATTTGGGACCTGGTAACGCGGTTTCCGCGGTCCTTTCCTGTGAGAGAGGTCTAGGTCGCGAGATAGCGGACGGTTCCGTAACTTGGCTCCCGGTCGTCGGATTTTGACGGCGACCGGATACGGATCTCCCTTGGGATGTCCCCGTTCGTCAAGGGTGTTGTTTCCCTGAGGATGACGCACCTAGTGCGAGATTCAAGACGATCCGCTATTTCGTTCCCCGGTTGACGGATTTCGTCGGGACTCGATTTCGGACACTCGGCGGAGTGCCCCTCGGTGTCAGGGGTACTTAATTCCCGTAGGCGATGCACCTGGTGCAAAGTCGCGGACGGTTCGCCATTTTGCGGCTACGCTCCCGCATCGCGTCGCCAACCCCGTATGGGTCGTCTAGGGCCCCCGCGCTTACGTCA
The DNA here is from genome assembly GCF_003070985.1 of Temnothorax curvispinosus. NCBI lineage: Eukaryota > Metazoa > Arthropoda > Insecta > Hymenoptera > Formicidae > Temnothorax > Temnothorax curvispinosus. Next base: position 104,318 of record NW_020225871.1, read on the forward strand.
GGGACGTATTATATCGACGCAAGTCCTTCGGTTGCGAAATTTTCGGACGGTCCGCCATTTTTTGTACGCGTCGTCGGAATCGGGTTTTTATGGGCGAAGTACGTTTTGCGGGTCTTCCCCTGTGGTCAGAGGTCGGTCATTTCCGCGTCTATCGCGCCATTTCCTAGTTCGCGGACGGTCCGCCATTTTCTTACCGCGCGACATTTTTGCTACGCTGTTACGCGTCGCCTACTTCTCGGGCCTCGGTGAGTGGCCAAGGCTAGTCGTTACCTATTTCGCGAACGTGGTCCGCCATTTTGCCGAACGTCGTTCGCCCGTCCTGCGGACTGTCTCGGCTCGTCCGCCGTGGTGCGGAAAGGCATCCTGGCTGCTCGCATGGGAGCCTCCCCTTTCTTGGAAAGTGTGTTGGGCTCAAGCTACGTCGCGCCGCCGCGCGACATCCCGTACCCGCGCCAACGAGTGTAACTAAAGAAGCGTAACTAAAATAAAAGAAATAACCTCTACGCGAGGTGCTCTTCCGCTTGAGCCGCAAATAAATTCAAGACTGGCGCGGTGTTGTTTACTTAACGCTAATCTCGCGCCGGATGGGATCGCTAACTAAAATTGTCTCATAAAATAAAAGGAAAAAGATCGAATGAAAATGAAAAGAAAAAACGATGGCTGTCGCCCGAACGTGTCTCCCATCCTTGGAACGCATCTACGCAACTTAATATTAATCGAGGCGTCGCTCCGCCTCGTTTTCCTCGGAGCCGCTGCTCCCCTCTGGGCTCTCGAACGTCGCCGAAGATCCGCAGTCCTCCTCTGCGGTTCGCCCCGTGTCGCTACCTCGACCCTGGACGCCTCTGGGGCGCACGCCTCCAACTCGGGAATATCCGGGAGCTCGGCCTCGAGCATCTCCACGATACCCCTCAACGCGCCGAGGTCGGTCGGCAGACCCATGTCATCGATCGGGATCGGGCCCGGTTCCTGGGCCCCTGGGCCCTGCATCAGCGGGACTGCCGTCTCACGAGACGGTCCCGGTTACTCGGTTGCTTCCGCGACCGGTATCGGCACGTTCTCCGGCTTCGCTGGCCGGGTAAGCAGCCGCACTGCGCCCTCCGATAACCTGCGCAGCACGACCTTGGGCGCCTGAAGGCGCGTGACGCGAGCCGCGATTGCGCACGGTCGCAAGGTTACGTTCTCCTTGTGCGTTTGACAGGTAAGGTTGTAACCGGACGGTACTACAGGAGGCACGAATCAACGCTACGTGTCCTTAGAAATCAACGGTCGCCACTCGGTTTGACCTTTGAACCACCGAGAAGGTAAGTATCGAACGATATCTCGAACTATCAATTAGACTAATTCTCTTCTTTTTTCAGCTTCTTGCCACTGCGGATCATCGCCGTCATCGATCAGGATCGTCGCTGCCACCGGAATCTAGGATCAACGAGGGACTTCGAGTGATCGACGCCAATGGATCAGGTAAGTAGAAGGTAAGTCCAATTTAATAAATTTTCGAAATCTTTTACGAAAAGGATGTTTAATTTATTCAATTCTATTGATTTCCAGTGTTGGTTGTTCACAAAACTGTAAGTAACAAAAGATGTCGGACGCTCGGATACGTGGGCACATACGCCCCGTTTATCTACGACGCACGATCTTATTTCGGTCTAAAAAGACCGTTCGTCTTTGTAAAGACGACAATTAACGCGTTCCGCGGGCGTTGCCGGTTGTTACGAATGTTGGCGAGCCGTAATTATAGCACTTGTATGACGATCGCGGTGACTTAGCGCGACGAAACAGAGCGAAGTTGATTACGTGTTACACGCTCGAACATCCCCGACAGACTGCCACGAGCAATCTTCCTCTCTCGGGCTCCCTACCTACGGTGCTTTTTCCCCCAGCACAGGGTATTCGGTCGCTTTCTCCTCGCGGTAATTTTCCGCTCGCCGCGTTAACAATGGTTGTTTACGACTTTCGGGTCGGCAGGTGTGCGCCAGATGTTCGCCGCTACGCAGTTACAATATACGTTGCCCGCTCCCCGCTGAACCCTATGTCCGCGATGGAAATTTCCATTCGGTCGGTACTCCGATCTCGTCCGTCGGGGTCAGACCCCGCTCCTGCGCCCCCGGACTCTGAATCAGCGAGACCGTCGCCTCGCACGCCGGTCCCGGCACCTCTACCGTCCCCACGATCGGCACGGTCGCGCCGTCCGGCTCCACCCGTTTCGCCAGCAGACGCACTGCCTCCTCCGAAAGGCGCCGCAACACCACCTTGGGTGCCTGGGGATTCGCCACGCGAGCCGCGCTTGCGTACGGTCGCAAGGTTATGTTCTCCTTGTGCGTTTGACAGGTGTGTAACGCGTGGTGTCAAACGCGAGAAATTTACGAGAGGAATGCAAGGCGAGGAAAAAGCAAGGCGAATAGAATCTAATAAGGTAAATCTGAAGAATAATGGCCTCCTCACCGATTTTGTTCAACTTGGGCTTAATCGACGCGTTTTTGCACGAAACGACCGAATCTGGCTGAAAAAAGTGTCGCTCTGCCTCGCGAAGCGAACGGTTAAAGTTGACAGGAATCAGGTTATGATTCCTGTCATACCGACGAGATGCAGCAACACTGAACGTGCCCTGCGGCCATATGCGCATGCTCAGTGGTCGCACGCGCATGTAAAACTGCGCCAATTTTAAATAAATCAATCGTGCAGAATAACCAAGCATCTCGATTCAAGCAGTTAGGTCTCACGCTGGGAGTTTCATTAGTTTAATTATGCGTGGGAAACACACACACACACACACACGGGAGGCCTTTGGCCCCCCTCCTCCGCACCCACCCCGTCGGTTGGCAGCGTGGTCCTCGCTTTACAACATAAAGTACATGCTAAGTTGTAAAGCGAAATTATAAAGTACATGCATGGAGGAGTGCAAGGGGGCTTACATGCGTAAGCGCACGTGAACAGGAAGGCTTTTCTCCCCTGCACCCCCCCTCCATGCATGTACTTTATAATTTCGCTTTACAACTTAGTTAGCATGTACTTTATGTTGTAAAGCGAGGACCACGCTGCCTACCGACGGGGTGGGTGCAAGGAAGGGGGGGGCCGAAGGCCCCCCCCTCGCACCCCTCCCGTGTGTGTGTGTGTGTTTCCCACGCATAATTAAACTAATGAAACTCCCAGCGTGAGACCTAACTGCTTGAATCGAGATGCTTGGTTATTCTGCACGATTGATTCATTTAAAATTGGGCGCAGTTTTACATGCGCGTGCGACCACTAAGCATGCGCATATGGCCGTGTGACCGGACGGAGGGGTTTTACCGACACACTCTGTGTTAGATTCGTTATCATCGGTCGCCACTCGATTTTATTCACGAGAAATCGAGAAAGATTTATTTATCGTGCACTGACCCTTCGCTGGACCTCGCTATGTCCCTCCTTTCCTGATTCAAGCTCGCCCGCTGGGACTGTGAACCCTCGCTGAACCTTGCGTTGTGGACCGTCTCTGGGACCGCAATAGCGTACCACTGGATTCGTTGCCCCTCTGGACCTTCGCTGGACCGCGTCTGGATCGTCCTTCGCTGGGTCGGGTAACACCGACAGGTAGGAATTACGGGAACGGGTGAGTCTTTTGCGTGGTGAATCGTGCAAATAATTTTGATCGTAAGTTATAGTGAGTTAATTAAACAATTTATTCTTCCCGTTTCTTTACAGGTACTCCGATCGGTTCCTCCCAAACTTGGACTTTTGCCGCCCGCGTACAAACGTGAGTATAATTCGTGTCCCTAACAGACTTTACAATTCTCTTTTATGCCCGTGTTCTCTGATATTGCGAAGCGGAGTCCCCGTCCTCCGGTTTTTCTGCCCTTTTATAGTCGAGCTCGTTTCCCTACTCTTGCCCTGGCCCCGGCCAACTATCACGTACCCGCCGCATGTGGCCTTTGTACTCTCGTTGTTTTGGCTCTTGCTCGCTTCCGCGTTCCAATTGTAATTGCTCGCACCTGTTTCCCTGCGTACAATAGATTCGGTGTACATTCCTCAGTTTTTCGGTGTTTTTGACGTTTGCCAATTGTAATCGCTCGCACCTGCTCCCCTGCGTACAATAAATTCGGTGTACATTTCTTACTTTTTCGGTGTTTTCGCCGTTCGCGAATTCGCATAGAAGCACGTACGCTTTCTTGAAAATTCTCGTCTCGCCGCTTTCACGAATGTTCCATTGGTTCTACCCGAAGTTTCGTTTCCTCTCCTATTGCGATTTTATTTCGGACATTCTTTCGTCGTTCCGAATATTGTTTCATTATGGAAACGAAACTTCGCGTTTACAATTTTGAAGCGTTTCGCTATCACCCGTGGTGATGTTTTGGTGACGCCCTCCGCCCACCTGGGTCGCCCATGATCGCTCGCGGCTTCCGGTTCGCGTTTTGCCGTTTCGCTCATTGTATGTCGACGGCCCGTCACTATTGTCGTTTCTTTGACCCATTGGGCCACTTTATCTCGCGATACCTCGCGGGAAATGTCCGGTTCGAGATATCGCGACCCGGTAGTCGGATAACGTCGCGGGTGGTACCGTTGTACCTTTTGGGTCCCCCTGAACCCTAATCCATCGTCGCTTCTTGCGGCGGAATTTGGGTTCGCGATTTTGCGATCCCGTAGCTCAACTGCTCTGGAGTTTGTTTTGTCGCTCTCACGGGACCCGTACGCGCGCCATTCTATCAAAAAACTCGACTGATACATCTCGGGTTCAATTGTTGGTACCCGCCAACTGATCACGCCCTTGCGCAGGACATCACCCTTCTTTCGTCGTCCTTCGCGCCATGGGATGTGTCTCGGTCCGCCTGTATTGGCCGTTTGTATTCTCGCTATCCGGGTGATCAGTCGAGTTTATCGTTTTTGATAAGCCCTATATTGTTTTCGGCTCATATCGAGCGCCGCCGAATCCGCGACTTTGCGCGCCGCGTAGGGTTTGTTCCGCCGCATCTCCTGATATTTAATTGCGTATCCCCCTCGCCATAGGAAAAATGGTTGAAGAAAATTGCCGTTTGTTTTTCCTTATTGCGCCGCTTTTCGTGTGGGCCGGCCTTTAAGCCTTATTGACTCGTAAGCTAAAGTACGGTTGACCTAACCGAGTTCGCCACTCACTCGCGACACTCGAGTCCGCATAATCCGTCTCGTTTTATAATCCAAAGAGAATGAATCCTTGTACACCGAATAAATTGCTTCTGCCGCGGAATTACCAAAATAAATGCGTTTCATTTTTATTGATCAACGCTTTTCACATACTCCACGTCATATTATCTGAGTGTTTAGTTTAGTATTTGAAATCGTATTAATGGTACCGCACTTGCTACCATTATGCGTAAGCGTACCGCACGCACAAAGAAACGAAAAGGAAAAGAAAACGAAACTTATTTTCTATATGACGTGTTGCATTTTCGCGTCACTCGCGCTGTCAATTTTGTCAATATAAACTATGCCCAATAAACTTTAACTCGCGTAATATAAACTAATAGATAAACTAATATAAACGATTTGTTTCTAAGAATCTAAGCATCTTATAATAATAAATTGAAAGATTTTCACTGACTCAATACAAAATAAATTTGACACATATCTATCACATATTAGTTTGAAAGAAATATACATTAATTAACATACGTTAATAAGTTCTATAATTTGCACTATAAAGAAAAGTAAATATTATTAAATAATTTGTAGAAAAATAAATTTTATAATTTGTACTTTAAAGAAAAATAAACTTTATAATTTGTACTTTAAAGAAAATTAAATTATAGAACATGCGTCTGTAACAATTTAATGTAATATCTTTCACAAACTTATATATGTCAATGAATATTTTTATTAGGGTTATTAAGAATTACGAACTAAACATTAAGAGACCGGCGTCTCTGTGTATATATCGAAATTAAAGCTAATTTGCAAACGAAACTTATGGCTATTAAATGCTTTTAATTAGAAAAAAAAAAAATTTACAGGGTTGCCTGGCGCTTCCCTTCTCGCACGCCTTCGGCTGCTGCCCGCTCAGTGGACTCACCGCCCTCTTCCATGATCGCCGCGAGGCCTCTTCTCGCCGCTCGCTTCTTGGACGCCTTCCTGGCCTTTATCAAAGGCTTGGCGAGTATCACGTCGTCCGTGATTACCGGCTGCTATCGCTGCTCCGTCGGGGCTGCTCCGAGCGCAGTTGACGGCTGCAGCCGCAGGGCACGTTCAGTGTTGCTGTATTTCGTCGGTATGACAGGAATCATAACCTGATTCTTGTCAACTTTAACCGTTAATATCTCGCTTCGCGGGGCAGAGCGACACTTTTTTCTGCCAGATTCGGTCGTTTCGTGCAAAAACGCGTCGATTAAGCCCAAGTTGAACGAAATCGGTGAGGAGGCCACTATTCTTCAGATTTACCTTATTAGATTCTATTCACCTTGCTTTTTCCTCGCCTTGCATACCTCTCGTAGATTTCTCGCGTTTGACATCACGCGTTACACACCTGTCAAACGCACAAGGAGAACATAACCTCACCTGTCAAACGCACAAGGAGAACATAACCTCACCATAATTTCGATCTCCCAAGATTACACGTCGTCAGGCCATCTGCTCATCGCGCGTTTATCGCTAAGCCTGCGATATAGGCTGCATTCTGATATTCACTGTCAGCAACTTTCAGTACTGAAAATCTATAGTATACGTGACGTAAAATATAGATTTGCAGTACTGACAGTGAATATCGGAATGCAGCCATAAACTTCCTGACGTTGAATAACTCCAAAAAATAAAATTATTCAATATTTTATACAACTTATCTCTTTCGCGACATTCGTGCGCAAATGCACAGTGTCCTTCTTTCGGTGTGCAAATGCACGGTGCGCTTTTTTTGTGTGCATCTTTTCCGTGTGCAAATGCACGGTGCGTTTCTTTTCGTGTGCATCTTTTCCGTGTGCAAATGAACGGTGCGCAACATTTGCGTGTCCAAATGCACGGTGGGCATATTTTCGTGTACAAATGAGCGGTGCGCATCTTTCCGTGTGCAAACGAACGGTGCGCATCTTTCCGTGTACAAACGAACGGTGCGCATCTTTCAGTGTGCAAACGAACGGTGCGCATCTTTTCGTGTGCAAACGAACGGTGCGCGTCTTTTCGTGGGCAAACGAACGGTGCGCATCTTTTCATGCGCAAACGAACGGTGCGCATATTTTGCGCGTCCAAATGAACGGTGGGCATCTTTTCGTGTGCAAAAGACTGGTGTGCATATTTCCGTGCGCAACTGAACAGAGCGAATTTTTTAATAATTTACTTTCTGTGTGCAAAAGACATTTGGCCAATAATTCCTGTGTCCAAAAGCACCGTGTCCGATTGAACCGTGCGCAAAGTGTCGTGTCCAATATCTCTGTGTCCTCTAGCACCGTGTCCATCTGAACGGTGTCCAAGTGAATGCCACTCGTGGTTTTCCACCGCTGACAATATGACCCGGTCGCTGACGCCGACCTGTGCGCCTAGGCTATTCTCGCGCATACAATGTAATTCCGGACGACTTCCTCGAGGAAGTCCGGGTGCAGAGCACCAGGCTCGCCGACGACGTCGACCCCTCCTGACCGTTGTTTGGGACCTGGTAACGCGGTTTCCGCGGTCCTTCCCCGTGGAAGAGGTCTAGGTCGCGAGATAGCAAACGGTTCTGTAACTTGTCTCCCGGTCGTCGGATTTCGACGGCGACCGGATACGGATCCACTTTGGGATGTCCCCGTTCGTCAGGGGTATTGTTTCCCTGAGGATAACGCACCTGGTGCGAAATCGCGGACGGTCCGCTATTTCGTTTCCCGGTCGACGAATTTCGTTGGGACTCGACTGTGGACACTTGGAGGAGTGCCCCTCGGTGTCAGGGGTACTTTATTCCCGTGGACGACGCTCCTGGTGCGAAGTCGCGGACGGTTCGCCATTTCGCGGCTACGCTCCCGTATCGCGTCGTCAACCCCGTATGGGTCATTTCTGGCCCCCGCGCCTACGTCAGGGACGTGTCATGCTGGCACAAGTCGCACGGCCGCAAGTTTTTCGGACGGTCCGCCATTTTTTATACGCGTCACCGGACTCGGGTTTTTACCGGCGAAGTACGTTTCTCGGGTCTCCCCCTGTGGTCAGGGTTCGGTCATTCCCGCGTATATCGCGCCGCTCTCTAGTTCGCGGACGGTCCGCCATTTTCTTATTGCGCGACATTCTCGCGACGCCGCTGCGCGTCGCCTACCTTTCAGGCCTCGGTGAGTCGCCAAGGCTGGTCATTATCCGTTTCGCACGCGTGGTCCGCCATTTTGCCGAACGTCGTTTGCCCGTCCTGCGGACTGTCGTGGCTCGTCCACCGTGTTGCAGGGAGGCCTCCTGGCTGCTCACTTGGGAGCCTCCTCTTTCCTGGAAAGTGTGTCGGGCTCAAGCTGTATCGCGCCGCCGCGCGACATCCCGTACCCGCGCCAACGGGTGTAACTAAATAAGCGTAGGAACTTAAACGAAAAATAACTAATCTCTATGCTAGGTGCTAATGTGCTTGAGCCGCAAACAAATAAAAATGCTGGCGCGGTGTTATAAACTTAATCCTAATATCGCGTCGGATGGGATCGTTGGTGAATAATACGTCTGCAACGAAAAGAAACTAAACGAAAACGGAAACAAAATGACGGGCGGTCGCCCGGATACACCTCCCATCCTCGGAACGCAGAGTCGCAACCTAAATTCTACTCGAGGCGTCGCTCCGCCTCATCGCCTTCGGACCCGCTACTCCCCTCCGGGCTCTCGAAGGTCACGGACGATCCGCAGGTCTCCTCTGCGGGTTCGCCCAGTGTCGCCGCCTCGATCTTGGACGCCTCAGGGGCGCCTGCCTCCAACTCGGGTATGTCCGGCAGCTCGGCCTCGAGCATCTCGACGATGCCCCGCAACAGCCCAAGGTCGGTCGGCAGACCCATCTCGTCGATCGGGCCTGGTGCCTGGACCCCTGGGTCCTGCATTGTCGGGACTGTCGCCCCGCGAGACGGTCCCGGCTCCGCCGTCGCTTCCGCGACCGGTTTCACCACGCTCTCCGGCTCGGCTGGCCGGGTGAGCAGCCGCACTGCGCCCTCCGACAACCTGCGCAGCACGACCTTGGGCGCCTGAAGGCGCGTCACGCTAGCCGCGGTTGCGCACGGTCGCACTGTGAGACATGCAAAATATGTTTCCTCCAAGAGAGAGTAGACGTGAACATAACGCCCAAATTCCTCATTTTACTTACAAAAGGAAGAGGTATTTGGTTTACAATAATAGGCGGTAGAAGACAAACATCGATATGCCTTATGCTTGACTACCATAAATAATCGCCTTTGATTTCGCAGGATTTAGTTTGAGGCCATTAGACTCAGCATAATTAAAAATAGCGTTCGCATCCTTAGAAATTTACTCTAATCCACGAAGAATGTCGGTCGGTGAGCATGGTAGATAAATTTGAATGTCATCAGCAAACATCATATGTAATGCATGCAACAAGACGCTACCAATATCGTAAATAAAGAGAGAGAATAAAAGTGGGCCGAGCACGGAACCCTGAGGGACGCCCGACGACGTAGATAGCCAATCAAAAAGCCTGCCAGAATCATCAACCACTGCTTGAGAACGACCAGTCAAGTATGAAAAAATCCATGTAAGAACGTCAGAGAAACCGATCGCCTTAAGCTTAGTGAGCAGACGAAGATGTGGAACAGTATCAAATGCCTTGCTAAAATCAAAGAGAATCATGATTGTGACAAGTCTGTTGTCAATTCCCTTTTTAATATCATCACAAATGCGAAGTAGTGCAGATTGAGTGTTATGGCATGGTCGAAATGCAGACTGTCTTGGATTTAAGAGATTATGCTCGATTAAGTAGTCAGTGATCTGTGAGGCAACAATCCTTTCAAGAACTTTAGAAAGTTCAGGCAGATTGGCTATCGGTCTCGTATCAAACGGAGATGACGGAATGCGAATTTTCGAAAGAGGGCGGATAAGCGCTTGTTTCCACGGCGACGGAAATGAAGAAGTTTCTAAAGAGCGGTTAAATAAGGTAGTTAGATACGATGAAATCCTTGGCCAAGCGATACGTAAAATATACAGCGGAATTTCATCGGAACCCGACGCATACAAATGAAGTGGTCCCACAGAAATGAGCTTAAGAATTATGCAAGGTGTAACAACAGAGAAAACAAATTCTGGACGCTAAGATGAACGAGTGACCAGTGCAATGGCAGAAGTGAAGTCAGCATATGAGCAAGGCAAGTGAGCGATAGAAACAGAAACATAAAATGAATTTATTAGATCGGGTGGAAAAAAACGGAGAGGAGAAACCAAGGATGATTTTACAAGACCCAAACGAGCTAGTTCTTTCCATAGTTTAGCAGGGTCCGTGATATTATTAAGAGTATTGAATTGAAACTCGCTTTTGGCACGCTTTATATCAATATTAAGCTGGTTACGAAAAAGTCTATAGGTGGCATAACCAAGTAAACTGTTAGAACGTTTTGCCTGCTTATACAGCCGATCACGAGTACGAAGCCGGGTTTTAAGTTCAACTTTAAGCCACTGCGCAAGAGGCTTCCTGATAACGAATACACGCTCAAGAGCCAACACATCGAGCGTTCCAAGTAAGGCATCGGACAGCACCACACAAGCACATCAACCTCAGCAACACCAGTCCAGTCATCAAGTCCGACCCAACCACCATCAGTGACTCTTCGAATGCACGCAAGGACATCGGTACCCTCAATGATGGACTGAAGGTGTTCACAAAACGCGTCTCCATCAATAGTTCTATAACTACGCCTTAAAATATTACGCTCAATCGCTAAGTTCATACCGAGTGACAGCGATCAATGAGATCCTGACCAGCTATAAACGGGCACTCAGATTTAGCAAACATCAGGACCTTTTCATCATCATCCACCGCTACAACATCAAGCCATGAGTCAGAAGTAGCCGTGTAATGCGTAGCGTCCGAATGTATAATGTGGATTGATATGCCTGACATAAGTTCACGTAGATAATTAGCCTCAAAATTGTTCGAAAGAAGGTCACAGTTAAAGTCACCGCCAATGATTATATTTTTATACAGATGTGAAACACTAGTGAGTGCTTCAACGAATTTATGTAAGAGGAGACCCTTAGGTCTTCTGTAAACTGACGCGAATAATACAGACTCATTATTAGGTAAGCGGATTTCAATGATGAGATATTCCGGAGAGTTGATGTCAACTCCTGAAGAAGCAGCAATAACTTTAACCTTCAATGAATCATGTACAAAGCAGGCAACTCCTCCACCTCGTCTACTCACTCGATCATTACGAATAAGAAAGTAACCGTCTAAAGCTACTAGTGCATCAGAAACTTCAGAATGCAACCATGTCTCAGACACCGAAATGACATGAAATGAGTTAGCAGCAAAACGCATTCTAATTAAATCAATATGTCCTCGAAGGGAATTAGCATTAAACTGAGCTAAACAAAATTGAGTAGAGATAGATTTACAATGTGCAACGGAAGACAATGATCGGTCAGGCAATGACCGGTCGGAACGTGCACGTCAAACGAGCCTATCAAGATCTGCACTCGAATCAACCTGAATAACAGGTTTACCGTCCGAGTGTCTAACACGAATACAGCCATCCCTCACCCAGATATACTTATAAAACTTCTCCCTGACAACACGCTTAGCCTGTTGCAACAAATCATACTTATTCTTAGGGAGAAACTCGTTTACGTACACACCCCGATCCGAACCGCCATCGCAAACCTCGCTCTGCTTAAGTGTACGCCGCGCTTGCTTTTTAGCAATAACCGTATCTCGAACCGCACCAGAGGCTAAGGTGACAATATATGAGTTCGTAGTGACCGGTAAGGGCCGGTCGCGAGCAGCCACCGGCTGAGGCTTACGTTGTAACCGGACGATACATAATCGGGCTACGAGACACACTATTTTGTCCTATAAGTCATCGGTCGCCACTCGGTTTGACCTATTTCTACCGAGAAGGTAAGTATCTTTGACGTGAACGATGATATATTTAATCAATTTGTTTAAATAATTTTATTTTCAGAATCCCGCCACGGGGTCCTCTTCACCATCGCCTGTCCTCAGGGACTCAATATCTATCGCCCCCCAAAGTCAACCGGGTGCAACGACGGATGACCACCGCTTGATCAGGTAAATATGTGTCAACTAATTCCCTAATCCTTCTTCCTTTTTAGATTCCCGCCACGGGGTCTTCATCTGCGTCGTCTCCCCTCGGATACCCGATATCAATCACCGGCCTGTCTCAACGTGCAACCAAGATGGCTGACCACCGCTTGATCGGGTAAGTCACAGTACCGTGGTAAGTTAACTTAATTAATTTTTCTTATTTTCAGGTTTTCACTACGTGGTCCTCATCTCAGTCGCCGACCCATGGATACCCGCTGCTAACCGCCGACCAGGATCACCGCGTCCCCAAGATGGCTGACCACCGCTCTTACGGGTAAGTATAAGGAATGTGGTAAATTAACTTAATTAATACTGCTTCTTTTTAGATTTCCGCCACGGGGTCCTCATAGGCGAGGACATAGGCGGCCTCCTCCGTTGCAGACCCGATGATAATCTACGACCCGGATGGACTCCTCTGCAAGATGGCTGACCACTCCGCTTGATCAGGTAAGTAGAAGGTAAGAAATCGATAACTACGTATATTTTTTCACAAACGATTCTTCCATTTATTCAATATTGTCGTTTCACACAGATGGTTGTTCACAATTGTTGTTCCCGCACAAGATGGCGGTCGCACGTCTCGCAAAGTGCGAAGTTTTCGTTTACGGTACGTCAAAACCATTCGCCTTTCGTATCGGCGACAAGTAACGCGTTTCGCGGGCGTTCCCGTTTGTTTCGGACGCTGTGGTACGTGAAATTCGTAATTCGGTACGTAATCGCAATAATTACAACGACACGCCGAGATATACGCGCGAGACGGGTGTTATACCTACGAGTGCCCACGAGAGACTGCCTGGAGGAATATTCCTCTCTCGGGCTCCCTACCTCTGGTAATTTACCCCCACCATAGGGTCTCGGCCGCTTTCTCTTCGCGGTACTTTTCCGTTCTCCGCGTTAACAATAGGTGTTTACGACTTCTGGCCGCGCCAGATGTTCGCCGCTACGCAGTTACAGTAGGTGTTGACAACTTCTGGCCGTGCCAGATGTTCGCGGTAGAAATTTCCACTTGTAGTACCATGTACGCGACGCCCTGAAACGGCCCCCGGATAGTGGTTTTCCACCACTTTTAATTTTCAACTTACGACGACGCCGACCCGTGCGCACGTCTTCTCCTACGTCCCTTTAGACGACCCCGGGTCGACCTCTTGAAGAAGACGTCTGGGTTGTATTCGCGATGTCCGCCGTTGACGGCGAACCCCGGGTCTCGCTTTTACGGTCCCTACTAACGAGATTCCGGACTCAGTTCCTGTGGACGACGTCCGGGTACCGACTTGGCCGACACGTTCCCTTATCTCGCGGCCGAGTGATCGGATTTTGACGGCGACCTGTTCCTTGAGTGTACCAGGTCCCGTTAGCTGTGAACCGCTGGATTTTTCCCGCGGATGACGCCTAGTTACCTATCTGGTCACCTAGTGACCGGATCGCGTCGCTCTTTGGCCGGTCCCCTATTTTGCGACCTCGCGGTTCGGATCGTGTGGCTATTAATCCCACGGCACGCGCGGTTCTACTACCTAGCTACCGCGGTTCGCCACCCTGCGACCTGGTGACCGTATCGCGTCGCTCTTTCGCTGGTCACCTATTTTGTGACCTCGCAGTTCGGACCGCGTGGCTATTATTCCCGCGGCACGCGCGGTTCTACCACCTGACTACCCCGGTTCGCCATCTTACAATCTGGTGACCGGATCGCGTCGCTCTTTTGCTGGTCACCTATTTTGTGACCTCGCGGTTCGGACCGCGTGGTTATTGTTCCCGCGGCACGCGCGGTTCTACCACCTGGCTACCGCGGTTCGCTATTTTGCGATCCAGGGTTCGGATCGCGACGCTCTATGGCTGGTCCGCTATTTTGGGACCTCGCGGTTCGGACCATGTGACTATTACTCGCGCAGTTCATAATCGATTCCGGTAATCGATGACCGCGCTATCCCGCATTGTTATCCGCTCCGCTATAGTCCGCGATTTGTGCAAATACGGGCTTGTGTGTCCCCGTACTGAAGATTGTGCGTGGCTCGACCGCCGTGCTTTTTCGCGGGTTAACGCGATCCACGCGCAAAGCAACCAAAATATTATTTATTGTCGAACCGGGCACTTTTGTGCCACAAAACGAAATAAATTTGAAGTGAATCGGGAAGAATATGGATTTATATACTAGATGAGCCGCAGCTCAGCGACCGCTGTCGCGTTACTTAATTCCAACTTAATATACTATTTGCGCCGGACGGACCCAAAACAACACTTATATGCTTAAGAAGATAAATAAAAGGGATAAATATAGTCAATTATATTGGGGCTCGGGCTCCCTATAACTGTCCGTCCTCGGAACGCTTAGGGTGGGCTGGCCTAGGCCGGGGCATCTTCCCCGTTCTCCGGAGTTTCCTCTCCCGACGATATGCTCCGGAACTCCTCGTCCAGCTCGTCCCTCTCGTCTGGCGTCGCTACATGCGGCACCACCATCACTATCACCGGTGATGTCGGTTGGTCGACACGGCGCATGCGGTTGCAACGTACAACGGATCTGACGTCCAAGATGTGGCACGACAGATCCATGACAGCGAGAGTCTTGAACACGTTGCGAACACACGCTAAGGGGGACATTACCGCAGGTACACCCGATATAATGAGCTTGTTCACATCTGCCTGAGTCTGCGGTACTGAATGAGAAACCCTCTGATCGCTTTTCAGCTCACGGATTTCATTTTTGAGAGCAGCACACTGTTGCTCTAAAGCATTAATACGTTGACAATTCCTATCAACATTGATCGCTACGCTGTTAAGCTGATTAAGTTTTTCATTGAGTTCACAATTTGTTCGCCGCTGCTCCTCAACAAATGCGGAGAATCGCGCATCGGACGACTCAACAAATGCAGAAAATCGCGCATCGGACGACTCAACAAATGCAGAGAATCGCGCTTCGGACGACTTCAACTGCTCGACCAGTTGACTCAAGAACGCATTCGTTGTGTCGTCAGTCCTTGAATGTGGCAGAGTGCCGGTATTAGCAGGAGTAAACATAGTAGTAAAGTCAACCAGCTCGGTACACTCAACCCTTGGTGTAAGAGGGGTATCAGATGAGACAGTCAATGACATACTCGGCTCGGCACAATCATCTCCCGGTGCAGGAGCTAGTGAAGCCGCTAGGTCCTTACAGCATTGTTCTGTATATTTGTAATTGGCATACGCCTTAACACAACCCGGATGAAAGAGCCTTTTGCACTCACATTTAACACTGTCCGTCGCAATCAGCTTCTTGCACCTAGTGCATGCACGCTGCATAATTAATTCTTAACCACAGCAGAGAGTAGAACCAAAGAATGCAGTACAGCAGTTCGGCAGGTAGCAGAAGGTAGTATTACTTCTAAGACTGGTTATATACGGATCTGATGTGTAAAGTAGTGTATGGAAGACATCTTCGTTTGTGGCAAATCTGGAACATTTCCTAGCATGATGTAATCTGAACTTCTTGTAGTCTTTATTTCTTGATTCCTGTGCATCTTCGGATAACTGTCCAAGTGGTAAAATGGCATTATAACGAATTATATCCTCTCCATGAATTAATATTTTATGCACGGATGATGGCATATGATACCATTCATATTTAGTTACGTACAACTCTGCTGTTTTATAAGCATATTCTCCAAACTTTTGAGGATTTATTTGTATTCCAGATGACATAGCTTGCAATATAACATGGAATCGTCTTATTAGTTCTTCGTCAATTCCTGTAATGTCAGCAGTGCAAGCTTCATTGTGAAAAAACCTACGTGCAGTGTTGCCGTCATTGCTATTTCCACTAACTTGGCGTGGTTTATCAATTATTAAACCTAGTTTATTTCGAAAACGTTCTTGTATATATCGCTTTTTAGTTTCTTTCTCCTTTTTGTGTACATCAGTGGTTGCACACCATTTTTTGAAGAACAAGTTATACGATATGTGTAAAACCAACTCCATAAATCGAATCCACGCATGTAACGTGGAAAGTCCAAATCTGTAGGTTTCTTCATTTGCAACTTTTCGCGTTATGCGATTTAAATCGTTCATTTCTGATGGTTTGGCGCGACATACATTGCAAGTTGAGGCAGACGGTGTATTTGTTAATATTTGTACCACTTTTCCATCTACCATTGTTAAGAACAATTCATGTTTTATCGTCACTGTTTTCTCTCCAATTATAGCTGAGGTGGGTGCGAGTACACGTATCTGTGCTTCAATGTCATTGACAAGATTGTTCGTTTTTTCTGGTGTCTCTTTCGAAAATTCTATTGAAATAGGTCGACAAAATCGAACGGAAGAAGGGGTCGGATTTTGCCAAATAACATCATTTGTGTCTTCAAAAATTAGTCTTATGGGAACCAAAGATGATATTAACAAATTGGCATCAGAAATTAACTCACTCTCTCCGGAAAGTATTTGTTTATATTCACATTGTCCAAATGAACTATCACAACTCCACTTACTGTATAAAACTAAGTTTCGTGGATTTATTGTTTGAAGCGAATTTATCATCAACAATCGATTGGCAGTATAATTTAGAAAGGACTGTAGATTTACCTTCGCGCTAGTATCGGTTATTTTAATATTTGATTTATCCGGGTAGCATTCCTCTTTCGCTTGACCTATTTGTGTGTAAAATGGCAATAATCTACATCCCTTTTCCATTAAGCATTTTCTGAGGTGCACATATTGATTTCTTGTTAAATCTAAATCAATAAACATAGCCAAAGCTTCCTCATTAGTAAACGGAACTATAGGAGTATGATCTTTTGTTAGTTGTTCGTGCACCATTTCTTTTACCTCTGGTGATGCAGATCGTAACTCTTGAATAATTTCTTATTTCTTTTCCTCACCAATTGAACGCAGTCCTCGAATATATGAGTGATAGTTATGATCAAGTCCTGAATCACGGAATAATTTTACAACTTTTTGTTTTTGTGTTACTTCGGCCGATTCTTTGAAAGCCTTGCGTGGTCTCCTTACTTTCTTTCCAGATGTAGAAGATTCATCGGATATATACAAATTCACGGAATATTCACTGTTCAACCAGTTGGCATTCTTTTGCAGAAATCGTTCCTTTTTCCTATAAGCTTGATTCCAACGTTTTTGAAACTCGGGAAGCAAATTCTTCTGTACCATATTAAGCACACACACCAGCTCGTTTTTAGAGAGATCGAAATTTTCCTTGATATATCTTTCGGCTGTAGAAAAGTGTTTGCCGTGTTCTATTAAGGCAAGACAGATATCACGTTTAATGATTTTGAAAGATGCCATAGTGTTATGTGTGCGTCGATAAAATGATTTTAAAGAGTACACAACACACTTACTCACTCACACGCACACACTCACACACATTCACACACACATACACACACTCGCAGGCACACACTCACACACACACATACACTCACAGGCACAAACCGGTACGACCGTACACAGGACTACCATGAGCCGATGAACCCATTTTCCTGATGTTTGACGCTCTGTAACTCGAAAACTCCATGTTTGGACTTTGTGTCTATGGTCATTTTTCACCAGGACGTCATAAACTACATCATACTATATTTTTAGCCAATTTGACCGGGAACCATTTTCCCGTGGTTTGGTGCGGGGTCTTTTGCGATATTTGTTACATGTAATGCGCGGTGTTATATAAAAAGGCACAAAATTTTGTATCCATGTGCGCGTCAAGTGCATGAGTACTGACATAGACAACGGACGATTTACGGGCAAGCAATGATTCATAATATACGATTTGCCAATGTTTATACCTGTAACATTATTACTTGAAATGGAAAATGACACATACTTATTACTCATTTTTTTTCCAACTTTTTTACTGCAGCACTTTGATTCGCGTATTTCGGAACTTCTTTTTATTTCATGTATCTCATAACAGACATTATAATAAAGCTTCTATAAAGTTGAATGCAAAAACGTTTGAAATAAAAATATCATAAATGACAAATAAATTACATAAAGGCCGTAGCCGGATAAGAAGGGTCAATGTGCCCTCATACGGATCATGCTCATTTTTTTTGCTTTAATTTCGTTATTGTTACTTATAATTTAGTCAAATATTAGCCCTTGATATTGAACCGCTTTGCTGTAAAAAATAAAAATAAAAATTTCAGAAATAATTCATATCTTTTGATCGACTTAACCGATTTTGATGAAATTTTAATATGTTGTAGATATCATTAAGACACATTTGTGGAAAATTCGGGAAAGGTTTCTGATGACAGAAACATTGATTAAAAAAATAAATAAATGTTCTTGATTTTGTTGCGGCCCCAATTAAAATGTTATAATAAAATAAGAATAGCGTTAAGAAAGACCAAGAATAACAATAGGTAACGCGACCGCGAAAGCCCGAGAGAATTACGCAACGCCGAATCAGCAAAAGATGAGTTGCGCGATCGGCCCAGATACGATCGAGCAACTCAGCGATATCGAAGGACAAGACGAGGATTGAAAAGGAAGCGACAACAGGAGACGAGAAGGCAATTGGAGTTTCGAAGCGACGGGCGTTTAACGCGAATAATCATTGTAACTCAAAGTGGATTAATTAAAGTTATCATTTATTGAAAAGTGTTGTTAATAAATCCCGCCTCCTCCGTGGATAAACGATCCCTGGTGTCCCGCCGTAAAAAGAGGGCACAACAATTTTTTTAGTCTTAATATTTTTCTTGTACAATTACAAAAAAAATTTTCTAGAATCTTGGAGTAGTTTCGTATCGGACATAATTTTTTGAAAACAATAAAATAGAGATAAAAGGTACTTTTAAAAAATAAAGTATTTTTTTTTATTTTTTTAAATATGATATGCTTTTGGTACGATCGCCATGTATTTTATGTAGAATTTTGAAATAGTATTCGACAAGTAATTTTTTCAAATTAATAAAATATGTAGGCGGAAGTTTAAAAAATAAAATAATGTCTTTTATTTTTTTAAATTATGATATGTATTTCGTAAAATAAACCGCATCACGCCCGCGCCGCACAGGATTTATTTGTCCACACGCTGGCGGAGCGCGGATGTGGTTTGGGTATAGTGGCGGAGCCCTACAGGGTCCCGGCGGATCACTCTTGCTGGGCCGTAGACAGTAGTGGCTCTGCCGCCATTACGTGGAAGGCACTGCCACACTCCTCCCGTGCAATTCGTTGGAGGCCGGGGATGGGTTTGTGGTAGTCAAATGGGGGCTCATCTCCGTCGTGAGCGTGTACGCCCCTCCCAGATGAGACCCGGCTGAGTACGGGCGCATGCCCTTTGAGCTCGAGGCATGCGTGCGTAGATGCCTGGCCGAGTTGTGGTGGCGGGGGACTTCAACGCAAAGTCCTCGCTATGGGGTTCCCCGCACACCGACCGGAGGGGACGTATCTTTGAGGGATGTTGTAATCTAAAATTACAACGGGTAATTATTAAATTATTTATAATAAAATTATAGAATAGCCTTTCGAAAGACTTCGAGGAAATTGTTTTTCGAAAGACTCCTCAATTTACGCCGACGCGGACGCGGAAGTTTATCAAGCTTCCGCGTCAATCGAACTATTGCGATATGCATAAGAATGTGCGACAACGCATTTCGACATTCGCGGAACCGCGGAAGTTCATCAAGCTTCCGCGTCAATATTGTGAGATGCATAGGAATGTGCGACAACGCATTTCGACAATCGCGGAACCGCGGGAGTACAGCGAGATTGCGAATGCGCTCGATCACTGACCGACCTCATTCGGGGGACCGTCGAACCCGGCGGAAAAGCGCCGACAGGGCATAACTCAAAACAATATAAAAGACCGTCGAAGAAGCCGCGACGGAGAGTAATCGGAGACTCTGCCCGTGACCGTTCCCGTAGGTCGTGTCGCAAATTACATTATAACAAAGCGCGTACGAGTTATAGTAATTGTGAAAGGCAAATACAAGTGTAAGTTAGTGAGTGTAAAAGGGGCGCTGAAATAAAACTCCAATAGAAAGTAAAACGAAGTGAAGTTTATTTAACGACGCCTACACCCCCGTTCCATCTGCGAACCCGACCGCTTCCTAGTCTGCCCGCCTGTGCCTACCGAGTCCCAACTCGTAAGGTCAAGAGATCCCGAAAATAATAAACGTTTTGCCGTAAGCCGTCACCAACCGGCGACGCGGCATAACATAATTTGGTGGCAGCGGTGGGATTGACCAAAGCACCAGGACAACTAGGAAAGACAACAGCAAGCCTGCCTAAGGTACGCAAATAATGTCTACCAGTTAACGCTGAGTACGACTAACAAGGAAGGAAATAAGTACGGTGGAACATCTGTGGATTGACCAAGAATCAGATCGACCGGCGGAAATAACCAAGGTACAGAGCGACCAAGGTATCAACAACGGTACTGAGCCAAAAGGGATCGATCAAGGCATCCTCAAAGACACCAAAGGGCGAAAATAAAATAAAAGGCCAACACCCAAGGCCAAGTGCAAACATCCAGAGGACCAGCGGACAACGCCAACGCAGCGGACGACGCCAAGCAGCGGACAACGCAGAAGCAGCGAACAACGAGAAGCAGCAACTGCGTTCGACAACCAGCATCTTACTTCACGCCAGGGCCAGCCGCAAACAACAAAGCCTGCGTGCGACCATGCGAGCCGTACTTCTAATGTAAGTTGAGAAAATTTAAAATTGTACTACGCGTAAATGTCGGGAGAAAATTGTCCTCCCCGAACGCCGATAGCCAATGCGTCGTGGTTAATCAACGAATTTTCACCACGGGTAAATAGTCCGCGCGCGACAACACAAGCGACTTTGATAACGTTCGTGTAGCATTAGAAACGCGACACTCGGACAGCGAAACCGAGTTACCGGAAAACGTTGTTACTGAGCGCGAGTTTCCGGACGAAAAACCGCGTAGAAGCAGACCATACGTTAGCCGAACCCCTAGCAGAGTATCCTTGCGACGAGAATTTTCATTAACCTCTTACGAGAGCGATACATTCGACCCTAGCGAATACTATCGGGAAAACGGCGAAGAGACGCGAACGGAAAAACCCCTATTAGAAGAACGCACTCACACAAACCAGCCACAAGCGCAAGTTAAGGAAATCGAAATGGCACAGTCACAATCTGATGCACAGTACGCACCGCTATCTACGGAAACGCACGACGTAAGAGAAATATACAATTTATTACGGGAAATGCAGAAAATGCAAGAGGAATTGCGTATGGAAATGCGTGACGAAACGCGCGAATTACGAGAACGGTTAATAACACTAAAAAATAGTGCACGAAACGGCGACCAAGTAGGAGCCGGAAACGGAAGATACTCGAGCGAAAATTATGGACGGACGGAACACGATATAAGAGATCGGCGTAGTTCCATACCGAATTCTATAATGTTAAAAGAAGCACGAAGCATGATCCCTGAGTTCGATGGGACGTCTCGACAAAAATTACAAGAATTTATAAACGCGTGCACATATGCGGTACATAATATACAGCCTACAGACAAAGAATCATTAAGTACAGGCGATTTTATACACAAAATTAAAAGGAAAGGCAATGCAAGATTTTGAAACGCGAGATATACAAACATTCGCTCAATTAAAGCAACAATTAGAAGATTGCTATCAAGCCAAGCAGAGCACTACCCATTTGCAGATTGAGTTTAATACGCTCAAGCAAAAGCCAAACGAAAGCGCACATGCTTTTGGGCAACGAGTCGATCTACTAGCCATGAAGCTATATGACGCTATGATAGAAGGAGAAGATCACTCCAGTATGTTTAAACGCGCGATCCAGCAAACGATACAAAAACAAGCCTTAATTAATTTTCAAATAGGATTGCGCGACAAGTTAAAAATACTTGTACGTTTGCAGCGATATGCGACATTACAAAAAGCCATAACGGGAGCGAGCGCGGAAGAAAAGCTCATAAGGCCGACCGCGACAAAAACGGGCGCCTCGCTATACAAAAATAAGCCAGGATATACGAGACAGCCCCAAAATCAGAGCATACAATGTTTTAAATGCGGAAAAACTGGTCATTATGGACGGGAATGCCAAAGTCAAGGAAACGCATTACCTAAACCTAGCAAACCTGCACAAGTAAATGCACTGCAGAAATATTGCAATTATTGCAAAAAATCGGGGCACAACCGAGATGAGTGTTGGACATTAAAAGGGCGAAGCTACACCCCCAACACCAATAAATCTAGAGAAAACAAAAAAAGACAAAAATTGAAAGTGCCGAACCGAAGGAAGAACGCTGACTCTGCAAGCAGCGAAGACGAGCAAGAGGAGGCGAGAGGAAAACAACCACGACCTGCCTCAGAATATCGGGTTACACATATCAAAAGTGTGCCATACGGCCGTACGAAGCCAGAACTGTTATTAACAAGATTACCCATACGAGAGGTAAAACCCGGAGCATCGAATATGCTATATGGTTCAACAATTTCATTAATAAAGCTAAACGCGTTAAAAGATGACGCCCCCTAGTCTATGAAGATCGCATAGCTCTCACCGGAATCACGGGACATAAAATACACACACTCGGAAAAGTGTATGCGACCAATAAAACAAATAAATTAAAAATTAAACACGCATTTTATGTGGCAGGAGAGGACATGGCCATAGAATACGATGGAATCCTAGAAATAGATTTTCTACGGAAACACGCCGCATCTTGCGATTACGAGCAAATGCAATTAAAAATAAAGGAAGAAACTTTCAAATTGTACCCGTATGGAAAGGTGACACTAAAGCCTCGCAGCGAGACTATAATAGAGGCAATTACGGATAAAGATGAAGAAGGTATCGTACAAGCAAGAGAGATGAAACCAGGAGTTTATATTGGAAACTGCCTAGTGAAACTGGAGAATCATATTTGCATTGTAAGCGTAATAAATACTACAGACAAGGAAATTGAAATACCGATTCCACAAGTTACGCTGGAAGAACTAGAAACAGATACTCGTACAAAAATACATGCAACATTGACGGGAAAGGAAACTAAACCTGCTGTATCTTGAAACGAACGCATCTGACTAGCATTACGTACGCAGCACTTAAACGCCGAGGAAAAACGATCACTTGTCACGTCTGACGGTATAATCACCGCTATATTCCAGCCGCGTAAATTTTTCGATTTCCATCCATATTGCACAGCACCTGAAAACAATATAAGAATAAATAATCACATCTTAACTTAACTGTCATAACAATCACTCAGCTGATGCGAGCACGCGTTCTTAAAGTAGCAGACACAAGCCTAGAGAACATGACTGCCTTAAGGTACCCTTTCAAGCTTAAGCCCCATTTTCATGAATCACACTATAAACTTTTGGACAATTGCTTGTTAAAACTCCCCAGAATCACTAAAATTGATCGCCAATGAATATTACAAGCTTTATGAAATTCTTTATGCAATATAAATTTAATTTAACACATAAATAAATGCATAATCCATAAGAATAAACTCAGAAAATTAAAGTAAAATATAAATAAATAAATTAAAAGCAGATTATTTATAAGAACATAACCTTTTGTGTCTAAATAATATTATCACGCTAAAATAATAATTATCTTACTAGCATTTCTCAAACATGATTGTTATAAACAATTAAATTATATTATTAACAGACCTAGTTAGTGTAACTACCGGAACTATCACAAAAAGTCAAACAACTTTTGGTTATAAATTATTATTGTATCTCTCAAAATAAACTAATTAACAATACAATTTACCATAAAATTATTATTAAAAATGATGAATAAAATCACTGCAGACACTCAGCAGAGCATGTCAAGTAACCTCACAAAAACCCCCACATCATATCTTTTCTTAATTCCGAGATATAACTAAAAATTACGGAAATCCATAAAACACAGAAATTTTAAACAACCTAAAATAATGTCCTTAATTGTCTGAACACAACAAAAGAAACCCTATTTCTTTATCTCTTACCGTTCTCGAGTTATAAATTATTAAAGTTTCACGTCCGCCATTTTGAATTTCCTACCCTTTAGACTTACAAAGACCAAATCACTTTTACATTAATATTTTAGTCTTTTATACATTTTAAGACCAGAACATTTCTGAACGAAAATTTTGACACTTAATTATTATGATAAAAATGGAATCTTTCATACTCCTAAACACCAGTAACGTTAACGCCGATTTTCTATTTAAATTAATTAAACTAATAAATGAAATTAAAAATTGAATATTTGCCCCATGAAAGACGAGGATAGTTTAATACCAGTTCACAGGGAGTAAGACAAGGATAGCCCTATAGACTCTTAATAAATTAAAATAAAAATGAAAACAAATAGACGGAGATAAAACAATTATAGAAATACATTCTCTTATATTTATGGAAAAACACTACATTGAAATAACTATTATCTTATTAATATTTTTCAAAACAATTGTTATAAACAATTAAAATTATATCAATACCATTTTATTAACTACGTCATCAAAATCATCTCGAAAAACCAATCGACTTAATGAAAAAATACTTACTACAAGATTGTTCAATTTTGCAACTTATTTTTATAAACAATTATAAATAAATAATTAACCACACTAATAATAGCCGTTAACATGTGCCCCAGGTTATGCACAACAACTTTTGTATAAGTCAAAACCTCGTCACTCCTCTGGTTGAGGCAACAAAAAATTCCAAAGGGAAAGACACCCGGTATAACGGTTTAGCATGGGAGTTGTGCCATATAATTGATATTATACGCCCTAAATATCGAAAATTCGACTGGATCGAACTTCGATCCTTAATATCTCTTAAACTACGCCTGCTAAAAATACCCCGTTTGCATGTAAATTAAGTTTGAACCTTCCTCTTTAAGCCCGTATGAAAAACATAATTTTTAACAACTCGTTACACCTAATTAATTAACAAAATACGTACCTCCGTCTGCATTCGTCCATATAATTGGCAATTATGTGGATGAAACAATTATGTGGATAAAAACTCGTTCGGGTAAACACAAATTCTGACCGCGCACGTAACCTCTGCATCAGTACACCTACGAAAAATGATAATAACTTTTATTTCTGCAATTGTTTATTTACGAAATATTTATAACAATAAAATAAAGTGGCTTATAAAAAAATTATTTCATTGTAGAATTAAAACCGTGTGACTAAGGAGAGCTTAACAATATTAATATGTAAATTAAAAAGTACCAATTTATTTAATTAATAATTTGTTATTAACAAACACATATATTAATAATGAAAATTTCCAATGTTATATTATACTTTAGCGAAAGTCCTATAATATGTTTCCTATACACTTCAATCAAATTCCCAACCATTTGTAAGATATAAAAATAATAAAAATCTCATTATATATAAACAATTTAATTTCATTGATTTCTTGTACTAATGAGAATGCTGACCATTTCTATCTTCACGATATATTATTAATCTGATATTAGAATCATTATTACCACCGCTAAAATCACTTTTAACAATATTATTATTAACAAATATATGTATATTTACTAAAATTAGTATAAATATCGAGCGTCAAGCGCCGAAGCGTTACTTACGAACCTGAGAAAGATAAAATTGTATTATGCGTAGCATAAGGAACGCGAATCCGAGCGAGATGCGAGTATTGTACGATCTGAAAGAGAAAAAGAGAGAGTCAGATATACTATAGTAACTGTTAGACGAAGAGAGCAATATCTTTTATACTTTAGACATACTAATAATGACTTTAATTGTACTATTGAATTATTCTACTGTATGTAAAGTATGTCTGAAGAAATTAAATAATATTCAACATATATTTGCACATTTTAAAATTAAAATATTAAAGATTTCTTATTTTTCTTTATGATAAAAGTCATATTGAAATTTTATAATGAAAGAAGGTATCACTCTCAATACAGATCGCTGTTAGACTAGAGAATAAAAATAGAATTCAGACGAGTCACCTGTATGACTCATTCGAGTGAATCCAGTTTTCGCATAGACCATATATGGACATGTCAAAGCAGAGCACAACGCATGACCATATAAGGTAATGAATTTCAAGACATCACCCTACGACTCATTGCTGGCAAACGAGCTACACCACTAGAAGTAGACTCACATCCGCTAGACAACGCCTTATGACTCATTGTAACGAGGTGCGGTCACCTCCCACTACCGTTTCCAAAATTGTATAAAAGCGGAATCTTTCACCCTCTCGACGGAGAGTGTGGAACGAACCAGGAAAGGTCACATATCTTATACTTGTTCCATCCTCCCATATAAGCCACTTGTATCGTAAAAGTTCTACAATAAATACCATACTCTTTTATATCAAAAGAAAGATAAAGATTATTGAATACCTACCTTCAACGGATCCAAGGAGCCATAATCCACATCGCCAACCAACAGTTAATTATCCTGGGGTTTTACCTCCTTAACTGCAAGAAAAAGAACCCATCAACGGAGACGTTCTGCCGGATCGAGCCACCTCGCATCACCCAGGACGTCACACACTCCAACACATATGCGAAGAATACGGCGATTTATTTCATTTAGAAGGAAAGCCATTATCGTGTACTGCAGCAGTAAAACACGAAATAAATACACGCGCTGACGCTGCGCCTGTGAATGTAAGACCATACCGACTTCCAAACAAGCACAAAGCGGAAGTAAATCGGCAAGTACAAGAAATGTTAGAAAACAAAATAATTCAAAGCAGTACTAGCCAATGGAATGCACCGTTGTTAGTGGTACCTAAAAAAACTGACGCAGCCGGAAATCCAAGGCTCCGAGTAGTTGTAGACTTTCGGAAGCTAAACGATCTAACTACAGGCGACTCATTCCCACTGCCGAATATCACTGATATACTTGATCAGTTGGGGAACGCCAAGTATACTACGCTAGATCTGGCATCTGGGTATCACCAGATACCGATGGCCGAACGAGATAAACACAAGACGGCATTTTCGACACCTTACGGCCACTACGAATTTAATCGCATGCCGTTCGGACTAAAGAGCGCACCCGCAACGTTTCAGCGGTTAATGACTTCTGTACTAACTGGCCTACAGAGAATTAAATGTCTTGTGTATCTAGATGACATAGTAGTGTATGGACCTAGCCTGGAGGACCACAACAAACGATTAAGAGAGGTGCTACAAAGACTCCGAAGAAACTGTTTAAAATTACAACCGGAGAAGTGTGAATTCTTGCGCAAGGAAGTGATCTACCTAGGCCACATTATTTCGGAGAATGGAATTTCTCCAGACCCGTCAAAATTAGTAGCGATAAAAGAATTTCTTACGCCAAAAAGAGTTAAGGACGTGCAACCATTTATCGGCTTAGCCGGTTACTATAGAAAATTCATAAAAGATTTCTCGAAGACAGCCAAACCGTTAACAAAGTTAACAAGGAAAACGGAAAAATTTGAATGGACTTCAGAGCAAGAAAATGCTTTCAACAATTTAAAAGAAAAACTAACAACGGCACCTGTGCTTAAGTATCCGGATTTTACGCAAAAGTTTATTATAACTACTGACGCATCCGACCATGCCATCGGAGCAATACTCTCTCAAGAAAAGATAGGTGAAGACCAGCCAATAACTTATGCCAGTCGAATTCTATCACGAGCAGAACAAAATTATAACACCACAGAGAAAGAGTTGTTAGCCATTGTATGGGCGGTCAAACATTTCCGACCTTACGTGTACGGCACCAAATTTAAAATTGTGACCGACCACAAGCCGTTAACATGGTTATTTAACGTTAACGATCCAGGCTCAAGATTGATTCGATGGAGATTACAGCTGGAAGAACACAATTACAAAATTATACACAAAGCCGGAAAGGCGAATGTAAACGCCGACGCACTGAGCCGCAATGTAAAACGAGACGAAGTTGCCGCAGAAGAAGAACCGAAAATCCACACGATAAACAAGGATAATTCCAACGAAGAGGAAGCAAGAATATATACAGAAGAAGAAAAGAAGCAGATATTACATGAGTACCATGATGCACCTATAGGAGGTCACCAAGGCGTCGAACGAACAGTAAATAGAATCCGGTTAAATCATAACTGGCGCGGATTGACGAAAGACGTCGAAAAAAATATAGCTAAATGCGAGCTATGTCAAAGAAATAAGTTATCGCGAAAAAATAAAGTACCGTTGGTAATTACGGACACACCTACCAAGCCGTTCGAGAAATGCGCTTTGGATATTGTAGGGCCACTTACGATTACAACAAATGGAAATAAATATTTGTTAACATTTCAAGATAATTTAACGAAATATAGTAAAGCGATACCAATTTTAAACCAAGAAGCAAATACAGTAAGTAAGCAATTTGTGACAAAAATTGTCTTAGAGCATGGAATTCCAGAAAAAATTCTGACCGATCAAGGCACGAATTTTTTGAGCGAGGTACTCAAAAACACCTGTAAACTCTTGAAGATAAACAAAATTCAAACTACCGCGTATCATCCCGAAAGCAACGGAACACTCGAAAGATCCCACCGAACATTAGCAGAATACCTGCGACACTACATAAACGAGGACCAAACGGATTGGGATGAGTGGATACCGTTTGCGATATTCGCATATAATACAACGCCGCACACAGCGACGGGGTTTACACCGTTTGAGCTAGTATACGGTCACCAAGCTGAATTACCGACAGCACTGACAAAACCACCTAAACTCACGTATAACTATGATGATTACGCACAAGAGTTACGGGAAAGATTAAGAGCGACCAACAAAGTTGCCAGGGAACACGTACAAGAGGAAAAGATTAAAGCGAAAAAACAGTATGATACAAAGACTAAAGAAACCAGTTTTCGTGTAGGTGACAAAGTACTCATGCACGATGAAACGTTACGACGAGGACGTTCAAAGAAACTTGAATCCCTATGGACAGGACCGTACACAATTATCGAAAAAAATTCAGATGTTAATTATAAAGAAAGGAAGAAAAATAATGCGCTTACATGTAAACAAATTAAAACTTTTTATAGAAGAATAACATAAAAAAAGGGAGAGAGAGAAAGAAATACACCCTGAAACAGAATGTCTCTGTTACAGAATACTCGCGTGCTGGAGAGGGCAAGCATTAGCCCAAGCAGAAAAAACGGAACCACATTATAAAATCCAACAATTCCAATATCACCCAGGGATGTATTACGAGAAGCTTGGAAGAATGCACTATTCCCGGAAGACATGGAAGTTAGTCATTAAATTTTATTTAACAACGCTAAATCGAAGACACGAGCAAATTGAAAAATATCTACAGGAAGCAAGAATTACATGCGATAATAAGATTTTACAATTACTGCATAAGGAAACGTGCCTCATCTTTGAAAATATCGCAAGAAGAGAATTAGACTATTTAACAAAAATCCTCACGCAGATCAACACAATATACAAAACGTCGACAGACTCAAGGAAGGGATTAGTGGACGGAATAGGTTCAATAGCAAAATCATTGTTTGGAACGATGGATGCAAACGATGAAAAGCGCATCAACGAGCAATTGCAACTGTTGGGAAACAATCAACAAACGTTACACCACGTAATGCAGAATCAGATCAAGGTGATGAATGCCACCATAGGGCATATAGAGAAATTAGAAGGGATAATGGAACGAAATTGTAATCTATTAGAAAAACGATTTACAGATTACCTTAATAAAGACGAAATAAAAGAACATTTTGAAATTGGCATAGCGGTAATCACAGATCTAATCCGCGACGTCGAGAACATACTTGAATATTTGGCATGCATAAGAAAGGGAACAATGCATCCGAAATTAATGCCAGTAGAGGATATCACCTGGAAGTTGAAAAAAGCAAGTCAGCAATTGCCACCGGGATCATATTTCCCGTTTAGAGTCCACCTCGAAAACTGGTTTACGATTGAAAAACACACGACAATAAAGGCATTCTACAAGAATAATCAAATATATACCGTCTTACTTTTTCCCCTAATCACACCACCGCTCTACGATATAATAAGCGTTATTGAATTTCCTGTGCTCACGCGCAAGAATATACTCACATCAGTAAGAGTCGACAATAAAATAATAGCAGTAGACAAAGAAAGAGTGACCTACATGCTTTTAGATGAAGATTCTCTGGCAAAGTGTACTTCTACCAATCTACAGTACGTATGCACACAAAATACACCGGTATATCATATAGATGGAAACGCACCGTGCGAGATACAAATGTATGTTCAACAGCAACATTACTACAAAATGTGCAAATTCAGACACACTGTTACAACACAAACAAAGTGGATTTCATTACGACGACCACACGATTGGCTGTATTCAACAGTAACTGAACAGCCAATACTTATACAATGTAATGAACACGAGGAGAAGCAGATAATCAACAACACTGGAAAAATTACGCTGGAAAAGGAGTGTAAGCTAATGACAACCGATATGACAGTACAAGCTGAAAAGACAATATACGAGACAGATATAGAGACATTGTTTGAGCGCGCGCGATGGTTGGTCAGGAACGGGAGGATCGGTTTTGTATCTTGACAGAGTTCTGATTTTAATAACGATAAGTTTATTTTCACAAAGAGTCTACAATAAAGTTCTCGAATAATCACAGTTCCCGTTTCAGATTCGCGACAACTTGCTTTACGAGAGACGACGGTGTCTATTGCGAGCGAGAGCGAACAAGTCCTCTCCCATTACCGCGCTACATTTATTTATAAGTTCGGAAACGGTGTGACGTCTCATCCATCAGACCAATGGACTCACTTCCCTTGAAGAAATTAGCGGTCACCGCGTAGCGTCGCGTTGCATAGGGCCGGAGTTCGTTACGTCACGTCTCCACGCCGATTTCCGTGACGGGGTTGGTGGATGAGGCGTCACGTGATGGAAGCGCACGTGCTCGGAGCACTCCGCTATACGGATGCTGTCCTGATTGCCGTTGGTTGTTGTCGATTTCACCGCGTGACTTTTCGACTTTACCTCTGACTCACCAACGACAAACAGGAGGAATAACAAATAATACGGTGTTTTTCCTTTCATCGAATTCTCTCGAACATGTCTCGAGAAGAAAACCATCGACGTCTCTTTGCGTTATTGCCCGATTCTAATTCTACTTTCGGACAGACATACTTACCCGAAGTAAATATTTCGCTTACATATGACCATGAAACGATCACATTACGGAACGAGACAACGGACGATTTAACTCAGCACCGAGCTGAACTGACAGAATTAAAAACACAAATACAAAAAATGAATACTGACCTAGAGGACGACGACCGAAATTTTTACGTCCGAAAACAATTCATATACCCAATGACAGCGAGCGGTATAATTACATTAGCCATAGTAAGCACTGTAATATACGTATTAATAAAAAAGAAAAAGAACCCACGATCACCACTTACATTATACGACGAAGAAAGATCATTTCGACCATACGGATTTTCGAAACCAATTTTAAAACGTAGTGTAAGTACTAGGTTCCAATAGAATAGTAAACGATTATACCAAAATATTGTACACGGGTATTATAAAATGTAAAATATATATAAGGGAAAAATATAGAAATGGGTATACAACAAAATATAAATTAAAGAATATAGCGAAAACTCGCGAACCTCGTTTTCTCTTTTTAACGGGGGAGGGATGTTGTAATCTAAAATTACAACGGGTAATTATTAAATTATTTATAATAAAATTATAGAATAGCCTTTCGAAAGACTTCGAGGAAATTGTCTTTCGAAAGACTCTTCAATTTACGCCGACGCGGACGCGGAAGTTCATCAAGCTTCCGCGTCAATCGAACTATTGCGATATGCATAAGAATGTGCGACAACGCATTTCGACATTCGCGGAACCGCGGAAGTTCATCAAGCTTCCGCGTCAATATTGCGAGATGCATAGGAATGTGCGACAACGCATTTCGACAATCGCGGAACCGCGGGAGTACAGCGAGATTGCGAATGCGCTCGATCACTGACCGACCTTATTCGGGGAACCGTCGAATCCGGCGGAAAAGCGCCGACAGGGCATAACTCAAAACAATATAAGGGACCGTCGAAGAAGCCGCGACGGAGAGTAATACACCGGAGACTCTGCCCGTGACCGTTCCCGTAAGTCGTGTCGCGAAGGTTTACATTATAACAAAGCGCGTACGAGTTATAGTAATTGTGAAAGGCAAATACAAGTGTAAGTTAGTGAGTGTAAAAAGGGCGCTGAAATAAAGCTCCAATAGAAAGTAAAACGAAGTGAAGTTCATTTAACGACGCCTACACCCCCGTTCCACCTGCGAACCCGACCGCTTTCTAGTCTGCCCGCCTGTGCCTACCGAGTCCCAACTCGTAAGGTCAAGAGATCCCGAAAATAATAAACGTTTTGCCGTAAGCCGTCACCAACCGGCGACGCGGCATAACAGGGATAAGCGGCGGGTCTCGGCCTGCAGCTGATCAACACGGGCCGAGAAAATGCATGCGTGCGGCGGCAGGGGGCCTCGATTATAGATCGACGGTGGATGCGATCAAAAGCGTCCTTACCCGCACGGAGGCCAACATTGAGGCGGGGAGGGTAGTGATGGGCGTTTCCTTTAACGTGAGGAACACCTTCAAATCCCTCCCCTGGCCAGTTATTGGGAGAGCAATTCTGGATATGGGCGTCCCTTCCTATCTGATAGAGTCGTCCGGGACTACTTCCGTAGTCGAGGATTCATGTACACGGACCGGGACGGGGTCCTGAGGGTCAGAATCATGGGCTGCGGAGTGCTGCAGGGGTCGGTATTGGGGCCCCTGCTCTGGATTATAGCCTATGACCTGGTCCTCAGGGTTGCCCTCCCCACGGGATGCTGGCTCTCGGGTTACGCAGACGATATATACCTGGGAATCAGCGGGGAGGGCTGGCAGGAGCCAACCAGGCTGGCGAACATGGCTGCGGCCTGCGTGATGCGCTCCATCGAGAGACTGGGCCTGGAGGTGATCCCACAGAAGACGCAAGCTTTGGTGTTTTTTGACCGTAAAGCGTCGGGTCCGCCTCCGGAGGGGCTCAGCCTCCGAATAGAAGGCGGGTGTGAAGATCCCGACCACCCCTTATCTAAAGTATCTGAGAATGTGGCTGGACGGCTCAAAGAGCTTCAGCGAGCACGTCGCTTGCGTGGCCCCGAGAGCGCGTACGGTAGCCAACAATCTGTCTAGGCTACTGTCAAATATTGGTGAGGCCAGCGGCGGCGTGCGTCGCCTCTACTCGGCGACGGTCCACTCGGTGCTGCTATACGCAGCACCGATATGGTGGGCTAAGGAGGGGCGGTGCCCGCCTTAGCAGGCAGATGGCGGCGGCCCAGCGGATAATCGCTAATCGGGCCGCCAGGGCCTATCGGACCGTCTCGCATGTGGGGGCGACTGCCCTCGCCGGGATTACCCCGGTGAACCTCGTCGCCGAGTCATACGCCGCCAGGTACGAATCGCTCAAGAAAATTCGAGCAAGACTGAGGGGAGTCCCACCGAGGGCAAGCAGGGAGCTGAAGCTCCAACCCTCACGGAAAAAAACTTGTAGTAACTATTGAATTGACAACTATTCGTAACTATTAGTGCACACTACTCAATAGTAATTTCGCGCACTGTTGGAATTCGCACTAGTAGTGTTACGTCCGCACTAGTAGTTATCGATCTAATAGTGATCCTCAAGTGTGCGCAATAATGGACCATTAGTTTACTAGTTGCCAGTCCACTAGTTTCCACTAAAATTGAGACTAGTGCATTTTTTCTAAATAACGACGTGAATAAAAATAGACCTAGCTGCACAGTTTTTAATAAGAACGAGATATATATATGTATATATATATGTATATATATCTCGTTCTTATTAAAAAAAACTGTGCAGCTAGGTCTATTTTTATTCACGTCGTTATTTAGAAAAAATGCACTAGTCTCAATTTTAGTGAAAACTAGTGGACTGGCAACTAGTATATATATATATATATATATTTTTATAGAAATAAAGCAAAACACTGTGACATTAATTGTTAGTTGTACTTTTATTCGCATGATCAAATACAAATAATAATACAACAATCTGACTATTTGTATTGTAGTTGTATTGATCTCAATTATTAAAAAACAATCGTGGAAAATAATCGTTATTCTACTCAATCTATTTACGACGCTTAATCCTGCATTGTTTAGGTTCTTCGCCTTTACGTTGGTTCCTTATTTAATCTTACTTAATTGGTTTCTCCTTTATTATTTAGTCCTCTATTTCGAGGAACTGCATTATTGCACTTCTGCTGCACTGCTTTGCGGAACATCTTGTCGAAATCTTTTTCTGTTGGAAATTTCTTCTTAACGTATGCTAAAGCACGTATATTTATCAGTTTTCAAACTACAACTATATGAAATCAATACTGTTGCACAAATTATAGTCATACCTTTCATAGCTTCAATTTTCACCGTGTCGAGTTTCTTTTTAGCGGCTATACCTTTTTCGCAATGAAAATTTGCCACAGTTCCTGTAAGCGAAGAGGTAGCTAACTCTTCTTTTGAAAATAGCAAAGACATCATCTCGCATATCAACTTAGAGACAGATGTGTGATTGCACAAGGAAAGGCGAATGGCATTCACTATACAAGGTTCTGGCCCTCCAAGGTCGACTGTCTGTTCCTGTGTTAAATATTTTGTATAAAATATGATAACATTTTTAGATAATTATTAAATGTAACGATATTCATATTCATAAAATTGTATTAGGTGAGAATTGAAAACCAAACCAACATCTATAACTACACTTGAAAATCAAAACTCCAAAAATATTAATTTCTATTTTAAATAGCATTGTAATTAAAATATATAATGATTTTAACCTTAGGCTTGTGTATTGCGATTGATTGATGATCATTCGAAGACTTTGCTGTATCTGCTGCATGGTTCGATTCATGTACATGTTCCAATTCACGTGTGTTGACTACTTTTATCGCGACGTCTGGAGTATCAGGGAAGTCTTCCAGCAATGATTCTGGGTTGGAATTTTGTGGTACTAAATTATGTCCGAATGTCAGAGGTGTCGACTCATGTGATGCTGGTTCACAAAACTCTGTAACCGATCTTTGAGACGATTTCAACTTATCGCTTGGTAGATTTAACTCCTTATTTTGCATTATCGATGCTGGCGATGCATCGGTTGCAGACGATTCCAATTTATTGTTTGGTAGATTCAATTTGCTGATGCAGAACGGATCAGAGTCTAATGTCATTGCTGGAAGAGTGTAACCTCGTTCACGTTCAATAATGCAGTTATTTATTGCTTGTATTTTCTACAAAACAAATGAGCATATAATTAGCACATTGTTTCATACTATTTACAAATATTCGATGTAATGCCAATGTAAATCAAAATTATATATACCTCTTCCAGCTTATCTATTTGATCAATGAGAGACTCGATTTTCTTTGATGCAGATTGCAAATTAACCGTGAGATCTTTTACCATTTTTTCCATCTTTGGCAAATCTAAAAAATTAATAACGGTAACCAAGGATCTCATTAAAAGGATTGCTTATCAAAAGAAATCCTCGGCTTATTAAAAGGATAATCTTAAATGGATTGAGCCATTTAAAGTTAACAAATTATTGTTTTCAGTGTTTTTATTGCTTCAGGATATATATATACCAAAAAACGTTTAAAAAAGTAGCATATAAAGATAGCATATTTGTGAAGGAATTTGTGATTAACATTTCGTATTCGCTGTTTAGAACTCTACCTATATTTATATGGTGAGTTGCAGGTATTATAAAATAAAATAATTCGACAATAATTTAAAAAAATTATTCAGATAAAAATTGAAGTCCATTTGATCTGATAGTGTATAATTTGAGCTATACAAGAAGTAGTAAAAACAGTGAGATACTCCGAACCTATTTTAACCATTAGTAAAAATTACTCAACCGGCTAAGAACTGTTACAGAGAGAAAAATATTCAACAAGAATACCTTCGTTGACAGATCGTAACGTGCGTAGTCTTTTGTTGTCTCTTTGCAACTTCTTGTTTTCTTCATTTAATTCAATGATTGTTAGTTGTGACTTTAATTGAACGGGAGATTTTTCGTTATCTGTATCACATTCGTCATCCACAGATTTACTCTATAATAGTATAAATTTATATCTCAAAGTTTTGTCACGTTTTAACAAAAAAATCTGAAGAACATTAAATAGAGATATATATAGATTTAAGAAAATTACCTGTGACGAGTATTTCTGCTTGTTATGTTTGTACTGTTTTAAAAGTTCTTTCCCCTTTTTCTCGTTTAAAGTACATTTCTATAAATAAAAAAGCATTACTCATTCAATAGCAAATTTATTTTTAGCATGCAATATTTTAAATTATGATTCATATTTAGTTATGTAAAATATATGTCATTATAAACCTTTTGTTTCGACTTTGTTAGCGCACTTTTTTTTGTTCCTTTTACTTCCGATTCGTCGCTGTCACTCTCTGTTGTTTGCCTTTTTGTGAACTGTTTCCTATCATGTTTATCAAGTTCAGTGACACCATACTTTTCCAAATTGTCTCTGATTTCGCGCATTTTGATCCATCCTAAAATTTTAATAAAGCATTTTGTCATCTAAAATTTTATATAAACTTATATTTATATTTACTTAAATTGAAAATGATTGCCAATTGTTTGACAATTAAGACTCCTCTTTGGAGATAAAACTTTAAAAATGCTGCATAAAGATTTAGTTCAATGGTATGGAAAATTGTACTGTAAACACCGACCATAATGTACTAAAATTAGGAATTTTTTATAGACATTATTCGATAAAACAAAAAAAAATAATGCATGTTAGAATCATAATTATAGCCATTTTGCTATGGGATATCTTAGTAGTTAATTCTAATAACAATGAGGTATTTTAAAGTTTTCATCACTTCGTATTTTTTTTGTAAACTGCAGTATAGATGCAATTACACAAAACTCAATTCAACTATCTGCTATGCACATTAAGAAACCGATATTGCCGCATCGATTAGTTCTTTATTATTCAATATCGTTGCTTACCTCCATATGCCCGTAATTTTGTTACAACCTTTTCCCACTGACAATTGGCCAATTTTTTTTTCATTGTTGCTGTTAGTGGGCCTACATCACAGTTTTTTGGCCATCGAACTTTCACTATCGTCCCACGTTCAATTATATCATCTAATTCAGTAATTTTAAATTTATCTTCCAGCCATTCCAAATATCCAATAGATATACTATCTTCTTCATTTGGAAACTCGCACACCATATATTTTTCGTGGTCCATTGTCTGTAAAAGCAAAATACAGGAGCGTTTCAATACTAGCTGCGAGTATACTGACAGCATTATCATGTCTATATTGAACTGCATACGTTTGACAGACACAACATACTCGCAGCCAGTTCGTAGCTAATACTGAAATGCAGTTGCAATGTATATACAGAAATACAATAACACATTAAAATACTTGAAATAACTGTTTTGATTAAACGCAATTTAGGTTAATTTACTTTGGAATGTCTATGATGGTTGCATTTATTAAATCATAGTTTCTATCTCGAATATGTGAGGAAGAAACTGAAAAGGTCACGCACGATCGTACTTTTGACTATCCACAGACGTTCAGAAAATAACCCGTTCTACACATTTATATCGTACGTCCTAAACGTATTAAATTACATCAAGGATTTATTACTTACTTAAGGCAAACTCGATGTAAGCTGAAAAACACACACAAATGTTCGTCGATGTACTATAGATCCTACGGAAAACGAATGTGCTGTTCAAATAAAATCGCCAGTGGCAGCGATACCAGAATGAGGCCGTTCTAGCTGCCTTTCTCGTACGAATTGCGATACCGAGTCCGAGCACACGAACGTTTTACCCCCTCCACTACGTACACAAAGCGCGGGAGTTTGTCCGTGTGACGCGCGCTCGGCGTACCCGAACTTAGCCGAACGCGCGTCGTCACATGGACACTACGGACAGACGAGAACGTTTTTGTGTGCGTAGTGGAGGGAGAAAAACGCTGGTGTGCTTGGGCGGGATCGCTACAGCTCGTCGGTATGACAGGAATTATAACCTGATTTCTGTTAACTTTAACGTTTAATATCTCGCTTCGCGGGGCAGAGCGACACTTTTTTCTGCCAGATTCTTTCGTTTTACGCAAAAACGCGTCGATTAAACCTAAGTTCAACGAAATCGGTGAGGAGGCCACTATTCTTCAGATTTATCAAAATGAATGTGGATAACGAAAATACATTGACTAGAAGAGGGTGTTATAAACGATATTTACAAGACGGTGATCTTTTATCAATACCTGAGTCAACAATCCGTTCCCGTAGACAACGAGAACAGGTGCTATTACAACAGGTAAATCTATAACCATATATATATGTATACGTATAATTCCTTTCTCTTTGATATTGAATTTCTTATTGTATTTTAAAAATATTATATTATAAAAGAAGATACCCCTTTTCCATAAATATTCATATTTTTATTATAAAACAATCTTTAAGTCCTCATTTGCAATTAAAGCGTACTTATTTAATTAGGAACAAGAAATGGATGTCGACGATATTTCTGTGATATCGGGACAACCATCTGTGAGTTCCAATGACAACCAACAGCCCACTGCTGCTGAAGACATGTCGGAAGATAGTGATCAAAATATCGATGGTCCAATATCACCTGGCAATCCAGAAAATAATGATACAGTGAGTGTAATCATTGAATCAATTATTTTGGATGAAAGCTCAGTATGTTTGGCAAATACAAACTAACTTATTTTACTATTTTTTATTTAAAAAAAT
Source organism: Temnothorax curvispinosus (assembly GCF_003070985.1). NCBI lineage: Eukaryota > Metazoa > Arthropoda > Insecta > Hymenoptera > Formicidae > Temnothorax > Temnothorax curvispinosus. Next base: position 143,312 of record NW_020225871.1, read on the forward strand.
CGTTTTTATATTATTTTATTTTGTATGACTGACGGTTTTGTAAATAAGCTATTTCGGAGGAGCAGGAGATTATGAAAATACACAGCTCTGAAATTATTAGTTATAATGGACAAAATACGATTTTTTTGCTCAAAATATAAAATAGGATATCCTGACTTCGAGAAGAATGTTGTGTTTGTACTACAGCAATCATCCAAAATGAAATTCTGATTAAACTTTGCTTACTTAGATATTGAAATTTTGACACAGAAAAAGTTGCTCCGTTTTTGAAAATAGTATACGCTCTCGCGAGAACTAATAATAAATTTCAAGACACGTTGAAAACACAACCCAGTGAAAACAGCCTAAAGTAAAAATGATGTCAATATGACGTCGTACCAGAAACTTATTCTATATAATTTAGTTTTATTTGTGCATTTATATTCCTATACAGGGTGACTGTCATCTTGACATAAAAAACAGACGTTAAAATAACAGTCAAAATCACCATCATGGTATGGGACGTTATGCAATCATATTGCGATCATTTTGCCGTCATTTTTATCAAATTTTGACATCATACTCCTTATCAATTTTATATCACTTTAACATTATTTTGACTAGGTTGTTTTCACTGGGAATACTTTTACTAACATTCTTGACAACGTAATTTGTATTTTGTTATATAGGATGCAAGTATGGATGACATCTCTGTAGTTAATAGAGCTGACTCTGATACTGCATCAATATCAGATAGTTCAAACAGTTCAGCTGGAAACGAAAGACGAAGCGTGTCTGATGTTGTAGCTAATGATGACGCATCGGATTTGGAAAATGTGTTTCAAGACTATGAAGAATTCTTAGAGCCTGCAGGGTATGCAAATTTTGTTCCACCAGAGGACAATAATCAGGTATTTTAATCGATTCGAGTAAATTGAGATTTTCTGATGCAAACTTTGCAGCCAAAGAGAAATTTGCCACAAATATGTAGCATATTTTGCATCGAAAGATGTTAGGATATGTACATCCATATTTTATCTAATCCATATGAAATCTATCACGTACGCTGTAGGTTTTAATTACCCATATCTGAGAATAACTTTTTGAATGTAAAAATAATAATCTCTACTTAATTTACAGGAACGAGTCCCATTATATGAAGGATCGAATATATCCAAGACAGAAAGTGAACTCCTCATATTAAACTTTGCTATACGGCACAGTCTGGCCGATGTTGCTCTTGAAGACCTCATCACTTTGATAAACTGTCACTTACCATACTCAGTATACCATACGAAGCACATATTTATGAAGAAGTATGATACTCCAGCGTCAATCTGTAAATGCTATTATTGTTCAGAGTGTTATGTAAAATTGAAAACGCTTGCTGCAGATGATAGAACAAAAGAAAACCTTGTTTGTCGAGAGTGCCAATGTAGATATAACAAACATGCATTGGAAAAAAGCGGTAATTATTTCCTATATTTGCCTTTAAAGCAGCAATTGCGCGACTTTGTAAACAGCAACAAATACTCTATGCTTCAAAAAGAAAACAATAATTGCTCTGATATAACTTCTGGAAAGTTTTATACATCTTTAAAAAATACTGGGATAATTCAATTACATGATATCACGCTGCAGATCAATACTGACGGCGTTCAAGTGTTTCGTTCATCGTTTGTATCTATGTGGCCTATACAGGTAATGATAAATGAATTGCCGTATAGAGAAAGGAGAAAAAATATGATGTTATGTGGTCTGTGGTATGGTAAAGAAAAACCTGACATGAATTTATTTTTATCTTTACTCGTTGAGGAATTGACTTTTATGCATAAAGTAGGTATTACGCGTAACGTGGCAGGCGAAGAAGAAATTCGTATCAGAGTACATACAATCGCGTGTCCTGTAGATTCTGTCGCGCGGCCTTTATTACAAAACATAAAACAGTATAACGGGAGCTTTGGCTGCAGCTTTTGCTTGCATGAAGGTATACACGTTGAAGTCGGTAGAGGAATGACAAGAGTATATCCCGGTTGCGTAAAAGAACCGCGCACATTGCGTCAACATGAAGTAGATTGTGAAATTGCTATGCAAACTCGAACTACACCTCACGGTGTGAAAGGGCCATCGGTTTTAATGTTGCTACCGGTTTTTGACATTACGTCTTCGTTTACACTTGATTATCTGCATAATGGTTTATTGGGAGTGGCAAAAACTTTTGCGGATGCTTGGTTTCATTCGTCAAATCACGAAAAAGACTGGTATATAGGAAACAAAGTAGATCTTATTGATAAGAAACTTCTGCAAATAAAACCACCGTGTGAGATTACTCGTACGCCCAGATCTATCAGTGAAAGAAATCTATGGAAGGCATCAGAATGGAAGCACTTCTTGCTCTACTACTCTCTTATTTGTTTACAAAATGTAATGCCCTTACAATATGTGAAACATTGGTTCCTTTTTGTCTTTAGTATGCACATATTTCTACAAGAAAAAATTAGTGACGTAGATGTTTTGACAGCTACAAGAGCATTGGAAATGTTCGTGCTTAAAATAGAAGACTTATATGGCTTAGAATATTACAAGTTTAATGTACATTTGTTGTTACATATCCCGGAGTTTGTTAAACAGTTCGGGGCTTTGTGGGCTACATCTACTTTTCCCTATGAACACTATAATGGAGTACTAAGGAAAATGTTTCGGAATTCGCAAGCCGTTCCGGAACAGATATGCAAATTATATATGAGATCAAAGCGCGTTGAAAGTTTATGCTTAGAGGTATTTTCGAGACCCGATTGTTTCAAAAATGCTAAAATTTTATATGATAAAATAAGTGGAACATATCATACGAAAAATTATCTAGAGTACGGGCCTTATTTGAAAATATTTGGAAAACCAGTTCAAAGGACGTTAACGTTAATGGAGCAGACTTGTATAGAAACTCTTTTACATGAAAGTATTCTAAACGAGAGTGTCTGTTACAAGCGTTTTATTTTTCGAAACGTGTTGTGGCATGCCGAGAACTATGAAAAATTTCAAAAGCGACAAAATAGTACAGTATTACTGCACAATGGTATGTTTATAATAATATCCGGGATTTTTGGTGTCCGTACTGTGCCAAACAATTATGTACGATACGTTATTATTGGAAAGATTCTTAACCGTGTTGACGTTGAAATTTGTAAAACGAACAATCCAACACTTTCATCGAATCGTTTTTTTCACATTACTCGCATGACTGATTCTGTCGTCGCTGTCTTTCCTGACATGTTAAATTCCAAATGTGTAAAGATTCCATACGATATTGATAAGTATTGCATTGTCCGCCTCGTAAATAATATTGAACGTGATTAATATATATCAATATTGTGTAACTGATGCAACTATTTAGTGAAATAAATAGATAATATATAAGTTTATTTTTACATCAACTTTCTTTAGCCTCCTTCTATTTTTAATACGATTCTGTCACGTTACATTAAAATATACAATTCAGTACTCATTATTATAGTAGTATTCTCACTAGGGTACAATATATGGTATCTATAACAATACTATTCAGCAGTGATAGACAACAGTATGTACTGAAGAGTATACACTATTAAACGCTGAAGAAATGCCTAACTGTGTGCACCATACAGAATGTGCACTATTTGGTTTAATATTGCAAACTTCTGCACACTATTAGTCCGCACTGTTGAATGATTAGTATAACAGTGACACTGTTAATTGTCTGCACTAGTGGCAGTAGTATCTACTATTACATTCTAATAATTTACACTGGTCAATAGTAATAATTGCGTAGTGGACACTACTTATTACCAGTATTACAGTAAGCATTGCAGTAGTAATCACTGCTTATAATTATTGGCATTCAATAGTTACTATTATCATTTCAATAGTTACTATTAGCATTCCAATAGTTTTTTTCCGTGAGGGAAGCCAAAAAAAACTCTCCTCCGGAAGTGGGGAAAGTTCCTCGAAAACCCCAACCTTCAATGGGGGAGGAGGGCCCGCGAAGCCGTCCAGCCGATACTTGAGGGGTGGGTGGAACATAGGAAAAGAGGTCTAATGTTCCACGCGGCACAGATAATTACAAATCACGGGTGTTTCGAATACTGTCTGTGCCGCATCGGGAAGGAGCGCACCGCGTAGTGCCACCATTGTCCGGAGGAGGCGGACACGGAGCAGCACACGCTGGAGTTTTGTCCAGCGTGGGAACGCGAGCGCCGTGTCCTCCGGCAAGCAGTAGAGAAGGATCTCTCCTTCCCGGCCGTCCTTGCTAGGACGGTCGAGGGGGGGGAGGGAGAGAGAAAGCGATGAAGCGTGAAGGGCGTTCGTCTTCTTCTGCGGCACAGTGATGTCGCAAAAGAAGGCGAGCGAAAGAATAGGAGAGAGAAGCCCCCCCTGGACGCAGACAGCGAGGAAAAGGACGGGGCGCCGGGCCGCGGCCGTGAATGCGGTTGTCCACAAGTTAGGTCGCGGCGGCGACTCGGTGTCCCCGTAGTAGTGGCAAAGGAGTAAGACAACGGGGGCGGGAGGAGGCTCGTGCCGACGCGCGAGTCGTTTCTCCCCATCCCTTCCCGTCCTTCTTCTCCCTCTCAAGTTCATACGGAGGGGGAGGAGGCGTCACATTGGACTGAAGGGCGTGGGCGGGGGACAAGGGCCACCGCAAATGCGGGGGTTCCTCCTCTCCCCCAATCAATCAAGCGAGATAGAAACCCGCAAGGAGGAGGTGATCGGCGACGAGGAGTCGGGGTTTACTTGGCAGGGCCCCTGGCTTGCGGGAGGAGTATGGTGGGTGATTTATTTTCCTGAGCCCTGTCCTCTCGCGGGCGGGAGGTCCGGGCCGGCGTATTGGAACTAATTCTTTTCAATGCGTCACAAATTAGTCTTGCTCGCTCTTGCGAGAGGGGGGGAAACGGGTGATTAGTTGCTTTGGCGCTCTCCGATTCCGTCTCTCCCCCCGGGTAGGTTACTGGTGGGAAGGAGCCCATGGACGTTATGCTTTTGCAATTCCCGGGGCCCCTTCGATAACTGCCGAGAGGGATTTATGGTGGTTTTAGCCGGTAGGCTATGCACGTGGTATCTACCGCGATGCACGTGCATAGAATCCGGCACTCCCCCGCCCTTTTTAGAGGGTGGGGGGTCTTTTCCCCGATTAGGGGGGAGGGGGCACTGAGTGCGTGACTGGTTGCCGCGGCGCCCCGATCGGCCCTCGGGCCGTGACCGGTTGCCGCGGCGCTCCCCGATCGTGTCCCAGTGGACAAAGATTGCCACCATGTAAAAAAAAAGGTGGGGTCGGTCTTTGAAGAGTCAAATTATTTGTTCACACATTCACACACACGCGCTCGCGTACACACGCACATGCACACACTGTGCATTTTCTATTTAAATTTTTGTTGTTTTTAGTTTTTTTCGAGTTTTTATACTTTATATAGGGTTGTGAGGGGTGATGTGCAACGTTTCCGATTCCTGGTCTGCATGTCGACCTTTGACAGAACCGCATACTGCCATGTGTTTGTGTCGACAGTACCTTGTTTTAGATAAATAACTCGCGAGATAGCACGCACCCTGGTTTGCTGTACGAAAAGCGAGTTAAATTTCTCGAGCTGAAAGTTTTTTTTGCTTTTCACATTCATAGTGATTTCGTGAATTGGTTTTAACCATCTTATAGATAAATATTTTTATATTGTTAGTTTTTCAAGTGCTTTTGATAATCCAAAGCGATTTTGTGATATCCTTACATTGTGTTGGTGTCACGCCAGTCCGTGTAAAATAGCGTGTTTGGGGTGATGTGCAACACTGTGTCAACATGCAAGGTCGCAACTATTTTACTTGTGACAACTGCGATTCAGATGATAAAAAATAAAGTTTTTTGCGTTTTTCCTTTCATTATATTAATTTTTAAGCGATAAATAAATAAGAAATCAAATAAAAAATGATTTATTTTGTGAAATTTCTATTTGTCAGAGGTCGATTACAACACAGTGAAATTTTTTGTTCACCAGATTTCGATTAATTTGTATTTAAAAATCCCAAATTTAATATTTAAGTCGATTGATGTCAATATTCATGCATTTTTTACCTTAATTTTACCTGTGTTGCACATCACCTCAAGAAAATTTAAAAATGCTAAAACATACGTTTTTTTGAAAACTCGAAAAACTTTCAGGAAAAATTTAAAATTTTGAAAATCTAATCACGCAGAATTTTAGTATTTTTCTTCTTCTACATTATACAGCCATGATATATTCAAGAATTTGATTTTTGGATATGTTTTCCGAGCAACGAAAAAAAGTGTTGCACATCACCCCACACAACCCTACACTATGTACACGTCGCGTACGAGCACGCGATTAATGTCGATATTGAGCGCGAACCAATTCTTTAGGTTGATTCAGTAAGTTTCGGTATTTTGTTCCGAAATCCTCTGTGTGTATTCCGCGAGTCAATTATCGGTACAAAACGCATTTGAGAGGGCGTAAACTTTGCAACCTATTCTTTTAGTGTTTTCCACGAGTAAAGATTATGCACGCTGCACGTCCTTAACGCATGTCGCAATATAAGTAAGTCGTTTTGTCGCATAAAATCATACGCCGTTACGCGCGTTTTTGGGAATTTTTCGACGATCTCGTCACCGGTATCGATTGTCAATATTTTGTTTGCCGCTGCTTTTTTTTTTGACTGTTTTTTTTTTTAACAGCCTCGTGCTGCGTCGTCTTGAAGGGGGGCCTTGGTGTCGAGTCTCTTATTTCGACGATCCCAGTCAGTGGAGGTGTTGTCGTCGGTGAGGGTGGTGTGGGCGGCGGTGAGAATCTCCACATCGGTATAGAGGCGATCGATGTATCCTCGACCCTCCGGGGAGAAAATCACGGTAACTCGGGTGATGACGATGGTACAGCGGGAGAAGGAAGAACAAGGGATGTTTCTCTTGTTTCTCTTTCTCGCGAAAGAGGACGTTCTTCATGACAATTAACGTCTTGGTCGTCGGAGGACGAAGTAATGATAACACAAGTCAACATGAATTTTGCGTTTGAAATTAGGGTATGCAATTACGATAGGTTTATCGACAGTTATCCGAAAAAAATTTATATTTCATAAAAAAATTTGCTTTTGTAGCCAGGAAAACGTTTGTACGATATTTTAAAAAATCTATGATTTTAATTTTTATCTGTTAAAAAACCAAAACAAATATACTTGTATATTATTTTCATTAACTTTAACTATTATATTAGCTTACAAAATAATGGAAAAAAGTTCAAAAGTTGTTAAGGATCGAGTGAAAAGCGAGAGCATTGAGCAGTGTTTCCGCGAACGCGGTCCTGGCGCAGCCACGCGCGACCATCGTGATCGACGCGATCCTCCCAAAACACGGCCCAATGATCCCGCTTTCCCGACACGCTCAAGAGAAAGCGCGCACGCGTTTACTTAATGTTCACGGATCATCGAAACCCTTGCTACGAAGCGGAGTCAGAAAAAAGGGCGAATGCGAGCGATCCTCAAGAGCACAATCTGTTCAGCCGTACAAGAAATCGGTCGCTCTCAGTTATCGTCGTAAAACAATTATCGCGCCAACGGTTCGGTCTCACTACCGCACGCCGAGCGCCCGAGCAAGGGCCAGCATAGCGCGAAGTTTCGACGCGAATAATAACCAGTGCGACCTATCGCCGTCCGCCCCGCAAGCTCATTTTTGTTGTAAATTAAAGTGACAGTTAAACCAACTCAGTGTCAGTTTACTCAACCGCAGTCCACTCCTCCACGAGATCATCCTAACGCCTCGCGCCCTTGTCAGGGCGGTGCCGGTATCTCTCGTGCCCTGAGGCCTCCTTAGGTGTCGTACGAAACAAAAGTGAACCCTATTACTCTTTTTTTATGTTCATGAGTACTTTCTTCTATTAAACCCCAAATATAGTCTCCCATCATATTTTCATTGTATTGGCCTTAATAACGGCGTTCGAAGTCCATAACGTCTTGATGAAAACGTTCTCCTTGTTCTTCTGAGTACGCTCCCATGTTGTTTTTAAATTTATCTAAATGAGCATGTAGCATATGCACTTTCAGAGACATCTTGCAACCCATGGCCTTAAAGTTTTTTAACATATTTTCAACTAATTAGATAAATTTAAAAACAACATGGGCCATGTTTTTAGGTTGATCCCCGGACCCGCTGCGGCTCGGGTTACCCCTATGCCTCTGGCCCCATGAGGGCACTCCAAGCCCTTTACTCCCCCACGGACAAGGCAAGCCAGGCACCGTGGGCTTTCAGGAGTTCCCGGGCTCCGACCCACCGAGGCACCACAGCGGGCGCAGCCACGCGGGGGGCCCCACGGACGGTTGGGGCCAAGGAAATCACACTCCTTCTAAGGCCTTACCCGCCGTGGCGACTAGCCTACAGTGTTAGGTCGCCGGCCGAAGTAACTTCCGCACAGACGTCTTTTTCCAACCCCGGTGGCCGGGTTCGGGAGGGATGCGATTTCCGACTACCGGAGTCCCCGCGCGCCACCGGTTTTTTACATCCGGCGACAATACCCGCCGCGCCGGCCCCGACCTCAAAATACGTTTAAGCGGCCCAGCGGGTCTCCCACCCATGTCGCCTGGCCCTGACCTCGGAATACGTCCAAGCAGCCCAGGCGACCTCTCACCCCAGATCCCCCACCCTGCCGGAGCACCGGCGTGCAATGGGTGAGGGATCCAAACCCCAACCCCGTAGTTTTTTATCGAGGTTTTCCTTTCTCTAGGCCGGTAAGAGGAGTAGAAACTCCCCCTTAACGGTCCAGGCCGACGGGCGTTTAAAGTCGGGGTCCCCTACTGGCAAATCGGTTCCGATCCTAAGACCGAACCCTTACGGAGATTGCCGGATCCCCTGGTGTGCTCTTGGACCCTGGGTTCCGCGTCGATCCGCCCTTTTCGGTGGTTGGACAACCGATACCGCCCCGCCGGATCGACGGAGAACACAGAGTGGCTCTCTCACCGCGCCAAGGTGGCACACCTTCCGAGGGAGACCATCTCGTTTAGGAGCTGTAAATATCTTCAGTTTTTTTTTTGAAAATGTTTATAGCTCCCGAACGGTTAAATATGGGGAGTGATACTTGTACCAGTCGTTGTCACAGAGCTGCACGAACTGAAAAATGGTCAGAACGGTTGTAACCGGACGTGGTTAAGTGACGGCTCAGATTCGCAAAATATGTTAATCTACTGCCCGGTCGCCACTCGGTTTAACCTTAAATATACCGAAAAAGTAAGCACTATGTCTCTCGTTAGAATAAAATTTCAGTATTAACCATTTCTTATGTTTCAGGTTACCGTCTTTAATGGATTGTCGCTGCAGCTGGATCAACCTCCCCGGATCATCGCCTCATCACATACCGGATCAACGTTGGACTACGACTCGCCGATATCGAAGGATCAAGTAAGTATCAGGTAAGTACACACTAATTTGAAATACTTTGTTTTAGGTAAATTAATGATCATTTATTCTTAGATCAATTTACACACAACTTTTAATTTCAGAGTGGCCTTACAAACCCAATGACCAATACTGTTAATCGATTTTCACAAGACTTGTTTCGCGCGCTAAGATATTATGCGCTATCGGTATCCGCGGCTGAGTGTCCGATTGTTCTCGGAGGCTATGTTAGATACGTTCGTTCACGTGTATGGTCGTGGCCAAAAAGGTTGTTCGACTTTTTTTATAAGTTTTTGAACGCACTCTGTCATGTGAGAGTTGATGGTCCCTTCTCACGGCCATAACCTAAAGTTTCGCAGTGACACATTATCGGAGCAGACGGACAGTCTATACAAGGTGTCAGAAAAGTTTAAAATACCAGAAAAAATAAGCACGTGTATTTGACGTAAGGAACAAAGCCCGTCATAAAGAGGAAAAAAGAGAAGAGAAGCAGAGAATGGTAAGTAAAATGACCAGTGACCAATATTAAAAAAAATGTAAGATATATTAATAATATACCCATAAAAAAGTATAAATAGATATTTTTAATATACCTGTAAAAAAGAAATTTATTGAAGTATAATTTGTTTAAATTAATAGATAGAATATGATGACATCACATTAGATTTTAATGTAAATTAATAAAAGTCTTGTTAACATTAATTGAATTAAATTGAATGTAATGTTGTAGCCGGACGGAGGATCGACATTAACCACACGCCCTCGAGATCATTAATTATCACGGTCGCCACTCGATTTAACCTAGGCCTATCGAGAAAGATACTGATGAATGACCAACCTTTTGCTGACTTTGCTAATTCCCCTCTCTACGACTCTGTTTCAGCTCCCATCTGTCTCCGGATCGACCCGCTGGACCTGTTGGACCTCTCCGCTCAAGGGACTTCCTTCGCTTCTGCTGGACAGCACCGCTTGGCTGGGCCTCAGCCTCTGTGCGTGTTCGTCGATGGAGGATTTCGGGCGGCCGACAGGCGAGATTACGATTTAGGATAGGTAAGTCTTTGCAAGATATGTGAACCTGGAACCCCACTTTAAAAAAAATGATTTTTCAATACAGAAAATAATAGTATTTCGTTTGTAGTTAATTGTAGTGAATTTACTTTTGTTTGTAGTTGTACCGTTTGCGTAATAGTTGCGTGTGAACAGTTCGCCAACTGTTAACTTTGTTAATTATCAAGATTTCTTAATTTTGTTTGTTCTATATGATTCAGAATCGTTTGTAGTTATTTGTAGTGATTTTACTTTCGTTTGTAGTTGTATCGTTTAAAAGTTACGATTGTTTAAACAATTCGCCAAGAGTTCACTTTGTTAATTATTAAAATTTCCCAAATCTGTTTTTTTCTATGTGCTTCAGAATCGTTTGTAGTTGTTTGTAGTAATTTTGCTTTTGTTTATAATTGTACCGTTTGAATAATAATTGTGTTTAAACAATTCGCCTAGAG